>NC_088186.1:1000000-1247500 GCF_028769735.1 Zonotrichia leucophrys gambelii
TGTGAGCCCAGACACGGAGCCATCCCAGAGCTCAGGGCTCGGCAGCGATCCCCATCTCCCCGCCTCTGCCCCGGGGGCAGGAAACTCCGAGTGCAGACAGTAAAAAGCCCAGTAAAATCATAGATGAGGCACGTAAAGACACAAGATGGAAACCGGCAACGCCAAAGCAAACAAGCCCCGAGCTCCGGGCACTGTGAGTGATCTCTGCTCCCCTGGCGCTGTAAAAGCGCATTTAAGCACTTTGCTGCTAAGGGGCTTGGGAGATCCGCTCTGCAGCCCGGGCTCTGGGCTCACAGTCTTCCAAAGTTCAGCAGAGGCTTTGGAACACCCAGCGCAGCTCTTGGCCCTCCAGGGAAAAGTATAAATCTGATGGGTGAGAGGGAACCACGGCATGGCCGATCTCCCTCTCCTCAGCCTGCACCCGCAGCCTCAGGGTCCTCTTCTCCAAGGAGGGCCCTGGAGATGGTGCGGGGAGAGCTGGGACCCGCTTTGGGCAGAGAAACGGGGCAGCGGGGAGAGGCCGGTGACCCTGGGAGGGGAGCCCGGTGGCTCAGGGCACCCCGGGTCTGGGGCCGCCCTGGGGAGCCCCAGCAGGGCCGAGCTCCAGCACGGCCACGGCGGGACAAGCGCGACAGCGGGCGGGGCGCGGAGCTGCGGGGTCCGGAGCGGCGGAGAGCGGGAACCGCGGCCGGTCCGCTCCGCTCCGCGGGACCACGGCTCCGCACCCTCTCCGCACATCTCCCTGCACATCTCCCTGCTCCCCGCTCCCCGCACGCCGTCCCTCACAGCCCCGCCTGGTCCCGCACACGGCAGGTGCCGCCTCTCCCCGTACCGGGCCGGCTGGGCAGAGGGACGGTGACTCCACACCCGCACCCCTCTGCCCCCGTCCTCACCCCACACGGCCCCCGGACCCCCCTCCAGCCCGCCCCATCGCCGGCAGAGCACTCACAGCCCTCCCTGCTCCGCTGTGCCGGCAGCACCGGGATCCTCTTCCCCGGCGGTCACTGCTCCATGGAAGTGCCCAATAAACCTCCCCAGAAAATGTGGCACATGGTCATGGCAAAGGAATCGTGGAGTGGGGGAGTGACTCGGGATCCGCGCAGCAGAGAGAGCCCGAGCAGCCCAGGAGTGCAGCTGGAGCGGGGCAGCTCTGGAGGTGTCCAGAGGGCTCCTGGTGCGATGTCCTCACCCAGCAGCTTCAGCATCCCTGCGTTTCCTCCCGCCAGGGCCCGCAGCTGCCCCGGGGGCAATGCCAAGGCTGGAGGGTCCAGGGCACCCCCATGGCTGTGGCACTGCCCAGCTCACCAGCCTGAGCTGCTCCTTTGGTGATGCCCACTCACTTTTGCCACAGCAACAGGCACACAGCTCCCACTCCTCCCGCCCCAGGAAATGCTTGAATCACACCATGGATTCACCAGCAACTGGCTTTTGTTCTTCAGGGTCTTCGCCTGGGAATGAAGGCAGTTTTCCCATCCCAACGCCCCTGCTCTTGGCAATAAATCTCCCACAGAAGAATGGACCCTGGAGGCAGCTGCTCTGGAGCTTGGGTGCCAGTTGGAAGTGGCCTGGCACCCCTGGCAGCGTGGCACGGAGCACCAAGGGGCTGCCAGCAGCATGGCAGCCCTGCAGGAGGCTCTGCTGCCACCGAGGCTTGGCCAACGCTGGATCCTGATTCCCTTAGGAATGGGGAGAGCAAAGGGCACGAGGCAGAGCCCAGCTTTACACCAAAGAACTTCAGAGGGAAACTGCAAAATTATTTCAAATTTACAGCTGGATTACGTTTAATGAGTGTTAGAGTTTCCCAACAGACAGCAAAAGTGTGGTCTTTGTGCCTGTGCCTTAGAGAGAATGAATCACCTTTTGTAAGAGCACAAAGTACAGTTTCCTGGAAGCATCAGAAAAGGGATCAAGCCCTCAGCCTCACTCTCCTCTGTATATTCAAATAATCCTTCCTCTGTGCACATGCAGGGAGGTGAAGGGAAGTTTGCTGTGATCACTGAATGCCACCCAGGTTTCCAACCTCACCTACACCAGTTACCTGGAGTTAAACATAAATTAATTTCCATAAGTATACCCTGGACTTTCAAATCAGACTTGATGCTTTGGCTGGCATCAAGGATGGCTCTGGAGACCCTGGCAAGAAAGCACCACTGGCATTTCAAAGGAAAGGTCACAGCCAGCCAGTGGGAACCAACAGTTGGCATCTCATTGGCTTCACCCAAAATCACACTGGAAAGGGCCCAGAGAGCACAGCCCAGGGAGTGTGGATCCTTTGGACCTCCTGGATCCCCAGATGATTTCTGTGCCCTCATGGGCACTGCCAGCTGTTTGCTCCCTGCCATGGAGCAGATTCCTTGCCATCAGTGCTGGCAGCTCCTCCCTGTACCAGCACTGATTCCCACAAAGGCAGTCAGCTGTCTCCTTAGGGCAGCTCAGCTTCTGGAATCACCTCCGTTCATACGTCTGAACATAAACCAGAGATGACAGAGTTCCTGCAGTTAAGAGGTGTCTGTCCAGCACATGAAGACCTTGGCAAGCAGACATACGACCTTGGGATGGTTGGATGGCAAAATCCCAAAGCACTTTTAATGCTGGTAAATCTTTCTAACAAGCAGCTGAGCAAAGGGCAAGTTGTTTTGTGCCATTTGGACGATGCTGTCACTCTGGGTTAGCTTGCTTTGGGATAGGTTGCATTTCTGTTTACACTCAGTCAATTTAAAAAATCAGCTCAGGTGCATTTTAGGGAATGTTCCTTAGCAGTGAGTAAACCCTGAGCTGCCACCCTCAAGGCACATCTTTCACACAAAGCCTTCCCAGCACATGGGTGAGCAATGTGTTAATCTTTATAAATCAAATATTTGCCAAATGGAGTAGAAGCCATGTGTCTGAGCAAGATGCACTGAGAAATGGAACAAAGCACAGAGCATGTCAGAGATCACTCAGTCATGTGCAAGTCTTGCAGAGTTATCCCTCAAAACAGCATTCCCCTGGCCCAGATGTACATGTTATTCTCCTCCAGTCTCTTTTTGTCCTGCTGTTTGCTGCTCAGAACTGACATTCTCTCTAACCCAACTCCTCCTCGCTCGGTTTAGTGTCACCCAAACTTTCATCAGAACCAGTTCTGACCCCAGGCAGGGTTTCCCAAGGGCTGACTCAGGAGGCATCAGTAGAAGAGGTGCAGAGTTAGCTCCCTCCCCAGCACTGTGAGTGTGTCACACCACTGCCATATCACGATTATTTTACCCTTTCACACATCTGAATGTTTCACAAGCTGCTGCTGCGGGTTCTCCACAAAAGGAGATTCATCAGCACTCAGGGAGCAATTAACCCTGCACTGCAGCGCTCAGGCCATGGCACAGCTCCTGCTCCTGCTGCCAGGGAGCCCTCAGGGCAGGACATCCCATCTCTGGCACCCCAAGCAGGCTCTTACACAAGCTGCCACCCTCACACGGATCAAGCAGCGCCTGGAAAAGCCGAGCCAGCCCTCCCAGCCCCTCTGGACACAGGCACAGGTCAGCCCCTGGCCCCACACTCCCCTGCCCAGCAAACAGGTCAGTGCCTGCACAGCCACCTCTGACTGGCCTGGGAGCAGCCATCAAGAGCCCAGCCGGGCCCTGGCATGGCAGCTGCCATTTCCCATCCACAGCTTTCTTCAGGTACCAAACGAGTTCCTCACCCTGCACACTGCAGGTCTGCACTGATGTGATTTTATGGCCAGACACACACATCTTTTGCAATGCCATTATTTGTCTATTTCTCTCAGTTTCCTCTCCCCTTCTCCTTTCAGGTCTGTCACATCAGGGTTGCCCAAACCTCCTGATGCTACAGGCTTCCCATCCAGAGCCTGGCAGGTGATGGATGTGTGCCCAGGAAGCCGAGGGGAGAGGGCACAGGTCTCAGGCAGAGCAATACTTCCCCAAGGGGACAGAGTGGCCCATGGAGGCTTCAAGAGCCTGCCTGTAGCAGCCACCTCCTCACACAGAACATGAACAGCTCTCCTCAGTCCCAGCTCACACCCTGGGCACATGGAGCTGATAGCAAGGAAAAGGTTTTCCTAATTTTCCTCTGCCTTTCCTGATTCCTGTGTGTTGGAAGAACACCTGCACCAGGAGAAAAAAATGTTTGAGACTTGCTGAGCAAATGAGCTCCTTTCTAAGAGCTGCTCCCTCCTGGCTCAGGGCTGGTTACAAGCAGCCACTGACACCACTTGTGTCACACACTACCTGTGTCACACATTACTTGTGTCACACACTGTGTCACACACCACTTGTGTCACACACCACTTGTGTCACACACTGTGTCACACACCACTTGTGTCAGGGCACTGCTGCTGCTTTGCTTTCAGGGCCCTTGTAGGGTCAGTCACTTGGGAGACCTTTAAACATTCAGAGCACAAGGTATGGAGTCCCCAGTGTGGAACTTTGCAATAGTTGGGTAAAATTCTTGTCTGTGGAGGCTGCTGCTCATTCCTGGTCCTGGCTGAGCAATGCAGAGCTGCCAGAACTCTGCAGCCCTTGAGTGCAGAACCTGCCTTGGTTTCATCTCCTGTGATACACTGACAACTACAAGACATCTCAGCTGAGAAGAAGGTTTCCTCTGCAACCCCACACTCACATTTCTAATGCAAAGGATCCTGTTCCAGTGCTATTTTGCTTTCTAACTTGTTTGTAGAGTTAGATTTAACCAGGGTTTTATTTTCTTGTTTTTGCTTCTCAAATGCCCGCAAGTCTCAGCGAGGTTTGTTTCAGCAATCTCATGTGGACATGCCAGCCTTAATCTCACTCTTGCAGGCCCTTGCCATTGTGTGGGATGAAAGCCCAGCACAGAGCCTCCCCGTTAATTGCCAGCTCTCTGTTCCCAGTGACAGGTGTATTGTCTGGAGGAACAGACCCAATTGTGTCCCTGCTCTGTGGGACATCAGCTGCTGATATTCCAGAGCCTTTCAGGGAGCTCGGGCTGCTTTTTTAGTGCCATCATTTACAAATCTGTGTAGCCCAGAAACTTAACAGAAAAAACAGGAGCTGCCTGTGTTACTCATCTTTTTGGTGTTGCTTTTTTCCTCAAGCTAGCTACCCCTAAATCTCCCATCCTCCTACCAGCAAGACAGGGCATTTGGTTCTGATTCTCTTTGAAACACTAAATCTTTCTGATACCTTTTTTCCATACTTTTCTAATGAAGGGGTTTTGCTGGTTTAACCAGACACCCACTGTGCATCTGCTTGAACCTGGAATGACAGCTAGGAAAACTTCTGCAAACAGTCATCTCTGTGAGGTGTCAGTGGGCACAGGCTGAGGTCACAGCCATCGTGGGGAGACGTTCCTGCCCTCTGGAGGCCCTGAGGAACACCCTCAGCAGGGATCTGGACTTGGGGGACAGTGGCTGTGCCTGTTTATTGAGCAAAAAGGGGAGCTCTGGTGCTCAGAGTGAGGAGAGGCAGCAGCAAGAGAGCTCCTGAGAGATGAGAGAAAACATACAAGAGCAATATCAGCCCCAGATTGCATCTGTCTTTCCCGTTTTTCACATGAAAGGCTAAAGCTTTCCATACGTGGCTGCTGCGCAACAGCAGAGCTGCAGCCACCAGAAACACAACAGACCAGTCAGCAGATGGCCCAGCCTCCTCTGCAGGAGCCTGGCACAGAGAAGCCATCTCTGCTGGCTTTCATCACGCCAGCCACCAGGCAGGAGGGTCCACAAACAACTGGCAGAAGCAGTTCCACACCACTTTACAGGAGCACAGATGCTGAGCAAGGGGAAGCACGCTGTGTCCCACTGAGCCCGGGGTCTCCACGGCTTTGGAGCTCAGATAACCCAGGTGAGCATTCCCAACCTGGACTGGGATCCCCCCTCAGGTGCCTTTTGCTGGCATCCTGTCCCATGGAGGGAGACAGTCTGCTCTCACATCTACACCCCTGCCAGGAGCTGCTCCCATTCAGAAAATGGCTCTTCAGGAGCTCTGTGCAGCTTCCTTCACATCTCACCTCTTGTCTGCTCCGGCTCCAACCTCTTCTTTCAGTTTCAGAGCAATGAGGGCATCCTCTTGGACTCAAACCAACACTCCATTTCCTCTAAGGAATTTAAACATGTCAAACAAGTCTGCTTTAGGGAGTTTCAGTGTCAATGAAGAGGATCCCAGTAATCTCACCTTCTGTCCTGCCTGGGCAAACACTCGCTCCATTAGCTTTGGTTTAACCACAGGTTGGTAAAGTTTGAGTCTGTCTAGTTCTGATGCTGTCAGAGTTGTATTGAAATTCTTCTGACAGATCCTTGGCTTGCAGCTCTTTAACAGATCGTTGTTGAGGCGAGATGTTTGAAATTAGAGCGGTTTGGAGCAGGAGAGACACATGGTGCATTCATTCTGCAGTTCAGCCCTTCTCTCCCTGCCTGGCTCCTCTCCTGACACAAGTTCACCTTGGGACACTGCAGGAGCTGCTGTTTGGGGGTCAGGAACACACAGCAGCCAGGAGTGTGCTGGCACGGGCACCAGGCACAGCCTGGTGAGGGCCAGGAGCACCACCAGGGCTCTCCCTCAGGGCCAGTTTGCTTTGCCTCTGACCAGCTCTAAGGAAAACCTGTCCTGGGCAGGGCTGGTGGTGCAGAGGCCAGCCTCACCCCGTAAGACTTGGCTTTTCCTAACTCCTTCATTCTAGAGAGCAAAAAACTGCTGGTGATTTCCTGTAGTCACCCTGCAACAGCCTGCTTGCCTCGCACACTGCAAGAGCAGGTGCAAGCTTCGTGGAGGAGAACCACACTGAAGATCCTGTTAAACATTCCAACGTGTCTTCAAAAGGTCCAAGAATTCAAGATGTCATTTGTCATTCACACTTTGAGAAAGCACCGAACACAAAAGTGGGAAAGCAGGCAGGTTGTCAGTGCAGGCACCAAAATACCTGGGAGTCTGTACATGACACACAGACAGAGCTCAGCACCTGCTGAGATAGCACCAAACATTCTCCCATCCCAAGCAAGTTTTACAAAACGTGTCTGGGGCGCTATTTAACTTCCCTGTCAGATGTCTTGTAGGATGACAAACCTGGAATGCAGCTTTGTTAAGGCTAGAAACAGATTTCAGGACTGCTTAAAAAAAATAAAGGGAAAAATTTGCATTTTTCAGGCATGGGTGCAGTTCATTGCAACAAGCTGGGGTGAGTTCTGAGGTGTGCAGCCCTCTGAGTGCTCTCAGATGTGTAACAAGCATTTCTTTAAAGATGGGACCAGAGAATTAAAAATTGAACCTGGCACTCTCCGTCCCAGTGTTTATTCTTCTTATGGACTTTTGAACTTGCCCAGCTGGTCAGAACAGCAGCATCCTCCAGCCCTGCACAGAGGGGGTGCCCAGGGACACCTCCTGTCACCCTCCATGGCCTCAGGGACACCAAGGGGCTCAGGAGGCCATCAGCAGACACTGCTGGCTGCAGCGCACACCAGCTTTGCTGTGTACAATACTTTGCTATACAAATACAGCCGGTGTGGAAAAGCCCATGGCAGACCATCAGAGAAGATTTTATCCTTCACACCATCAGTTGTATCTCCACCAGTGGCACTGGAAACAGGCATCCCAGGCAGCTGAGGGAGAGGCAGGGCTGTGTGAGAGCCTGAGGCAGGCGTTTCCCTGCGCTAGATGGAGCTGGTGGTGCACAGGCTGCCTCTGGAGCAGGGAGCAGAGGCACCTGCACATCTGCAAGGGCCAGCCCTGCCTACCTGCAGGGTGGGAGAGGCTCTCTGCTCCTGGAAGGTAAAACAATAATTGTGGGACATCTGCTTGGTTGTCAAGGACCAAAAGGGAAATAAAGCTGTTGTCCCCTCTAGCTAAAACCTGCTGTTTCCTTTTCCCCAGACTCCCCACCACCAACTGCTCCACAGTTTACATGCCAATCCAATTTTGATGCCTGTAATTCACCCCAGAGACTGTTTATTTTAACTTTATCAAGTGAAGAGAAAAACAACTGTGTTAGAATGAAAAAAGAGCATCTGGCAGCAGGATATTCCGTCTCTCAGACAGTCTCCCAGCTTTACTGGTGCACAAGAACATGGGATTTCAGTTACCCAAGGGCTGAAAGGAGGGGAGATGAGCGTGCAGAGCACAGGTTCTCTGGGTGTTTACCTGAAGGATGGTCCTGCCTGGTCTGGTGGCTTTTTTCTGCAAGATTGGCGCAACCAAGAGAGAGGCTGGGGTTTGGATTTCTTCCCCGTTTTTGTTTTCTCCTATTGGCATGTGTTTTTGAGCATTGGAGGAAAAAGTAGACATTGCCCAGTAGCTTTGCCCACCCATCCCGTTTTTGTTGTTCATCTGAAGAACACCTTGATGGAGAACAGTAATTTTTCAATAATTAGGAGGGACAGTGCAGACATGCAGGTCTGGTTTGACACAGGGGACCCTGGGTTCATTTTCCTGCAAGAGAAAGGGTGTCAAATAATTAATATTTAATATTTTGAACAAATGGCACTTTTTTTTTAATCAATGAGGTTTTTAATTTCAGACACTTTTAATATCTAGAAAGCAGCTGTTTGTGAACTTTGGAAAAATCTCACTCTCTGCCTTGCTTTTTGCACATCCTTTCTGCAGATGTTCCAGAAGTTCTGCTCTCTGTGGATACATCTGAACATTCCTTTAATGGTTCGGGACACTGGAGGAAAAGTTAAACTGGACGCTGGATGTAGTTTATTCAGAAAGCGCTAAATTAATTTTAGAGACATACAGCAGAACTCCTGCAATTTTGAAAATGGTTTTTTGTTTGGTTTTTTGTTTGTTTGGTTGGTTTTTTTGCCACAGAACCATTCCATTGCCACCACGTCGGCTTGGGGTCGGCTTGGGGTCGGTTTTGGGTCGGTTTCGGGACGGCTTTGGGTCCGTTTCACGCCCCGCCCGGCCCCGCCCATCTTTGCCACGCCCATCTCTGCCCCGCCCCTCAGCGCGCGGCCCCGCCAGGCCCCGCCCCTCAGCGCGCGGCCCCGCCGCCATTTCGCTGCCCCGGAAGCGCTCGCGCGCCCCCCCTCCCGTGCCCGGCGGAACATGGCGGCCGTGTCCGTGCTGCGCGCGCCCGCCGGCGGCTTCAGCTTCGACAACTGCGCTCGGTGAGGCCGGGAGCGGCACGGGGCCGGGGCGGGAGCGGCACGGGGCCGGGGGAGCGCGGAGACCGCGGGGCCGGGCCGGGCGGCGGAGGCGGCACCGTTCCGCCCGGCCCCACCGCCCGCTGTGTTGCAGGAACTCGCTGCTGGAGGCCGAGCTCGCCCAGAAGGGGCTGCGGGTGCCCGCGCCGCGCAAGACCGGCACCACCATCGCCGGCGTCATCTTCAAGGTAAGGCGGGCGGCGGCGAGGCCGGGCCGGGCCCGCGGCGGCCGCTCCGCGCTGCTGAGTCAGCCCCGGTGTGCCCGGGCCCGGCCGGCCCGGCCCCCGAGCTGCCCCCGGAGGAGGTCGCGGCCTGGGGAATAATTCTCTCTTCCTGCAGGATGGCGTCGTCCTCGGAGCGGATACGAGAGCGACTGAGGGGATGGTTGTTGCTGACAAGAACTGTTCCAAAATACACTTCATTTCCCCTAATATCTAGTAAGTGTTACAGTGCTTTGTTGGGTAGTAAATTGTTTATTGGGTGCGTTATTGCGTATTAGCGGTGTTCTTTACTAAGAGCAAATACTTAGCTCTGTTTCAAAATGGTACTTTATTAAGCAAGGTTTGGGGGTTCTTGGTATTCCCTTTACACTTAAGCAGGCTCTCTTGTTTCTCACTCTCTGTGTGAGAACTTAATTCCCTCAATTTTACAATGAGAAAGTTTCTGTTTGTTGCCTGAAGCGTGGAGGTTTCTGTATCCTTTTCCTCACTTGCTGATGACGTTCCTCAGCTGCTGCGGTGCGGGCACAGCTGCAGACACCGAGATGACCACTCAGCTGATCTCCTCCAACCTGGAGCTGCACTCCCTGTCCACGGGCCGGCTGCCACGAGTGGTCACTGCCAACAGAATGCTCAAGCAGATGCTCTTCAGGTAACTGGGGGGTTTCTTGTTCATTCCCTGTGCTGGTAGAACCACCAAATAATGCTTAAGGAGTGTCCTATCTCAGCCTGCTTCACCTTCATAACTTCAGGACTTCTTTCATAATTGCCCTTTGCTTCTTGGGCTTGTTAACTGAGATGGAAGAGAAACGGAGTCTGTGGTGTTTTACAGAATTATGCAGCAATCACACAACAAAAATAGAAGGGTATTAGTTTAATACATAATCACACCCATGAAAACTGCTGCGTATCCTTGTGGTGAGAAGGCTGGACCAGTAACAGAGTAATGTGCAAGCTTATAAAGTTGGGAGTGATTTGCAATAGAATCACTGCCTCAGAAAGTCTGCTGGACACTGAGATAAGCCATATTTTAGTACATTTCTCACCTATTGCTGCCAGCTGGTGAAAGCAGCCTGTTCAGTGCAGGGCTGCACCCGCTGGCTGGGGAGCAGTTCCCAAGCCCTGTATGGTGTTGAGCAGCCCCAGACTCACAGACAAACCTTGCTCCCAGGTACCAGGGCTACATCGGGGCCGCGCTGGTGCTGGGGGGCGTGGACGTGACGGGCCCCCACCTGTACAGCATCCACCCCCACGGATCCACCGACAAGCTGCCCTACGTCACCATGGGTGAGTGCTGCTCCGGGGCCCGGGCACGGAATGCCTCGCACTGGTACCTACAGGGCTTTCACTTAGAGCCCCTTGTGTGCTGGGAGCTGGGTGGGCATCAGACCACAAAGATAGAGTTGTACCTGGGTTTATAAGGCAGGTGCCCTGTTCTGTTTGCTCACATACGTGGGCTGGGATAAAGCTCAGCTGCCAGGAAACTGGTATTGGGAATGTTGCTCTGTGTGTTCCACACCTTAAAGCACAAGAATTGTGGGATTCCCAAAATCTTGCTGAAAGAAAAAAGAAAAATTCCTCAGAAACTTGATTTGCAGGTTGTCCCAACTCGTGGTTTGTACAAATTCACTTGGGGAACTTGTGTATTGTTTGGAAGACTTGGGTTATTTTAAAAGGAAGCTTGTATTTGGTATAGCCGTGGAAGTGTAAGGGAAAGTTCAAATAAATATATCAGAGAACTAATGTGAAAACAAACTGTGTCAGATTAGCAAATCAGCCTGTGCCTGGTGCAGCTTTTGAGCTGCTTCTGTGGTGGGGAAATACACATTTATGGATTCTCATTAATATTTTCTGTTTCTGGCTGGCATCTTTGGCTAGAACAGCTGCTCAGGAGGCGGCGGCGGTTCCTGTTCTCGCGGGTAGCGGTGTAGCGAGGCCGGGCTGATTAACGCCCGCAATTAGCGCCGGGCCGGGCTGGGCGCTGCGGCGGCCGCTGGGTGGCGCCGGCGGGCCGGGCACGGCGGGCCTGCCGCGTGACGTCATCGGGGCCGTGAGGGCTGCGGGGCCACGGAACGGGGCAGAACGGGGCTGCGGAACGGGCCCGAGCGGGGCAGAACGGGGCCGCGGAACCGGCCCGAACGGGGCAGAACGGGGCTGCGGAACGGGCCCGAACGGGGCAGAACGGGGCTGCGGAACGGGCCCGAGCGGGGCAGAACGGGGCTGCGGAACGGGCCCGAACGGGGCAGAACGGGGCTACGGAACGGGCCCGAACGGGGCAGAACGGGGCTGCGGAACGGGCCCGAACGGGGCTACGGAACGGGCCCGAGCGGGGCAGAACGGGGCTACGGAACGGGCCCGAGCGGGGCAGAACGGGGCTACGGAACGGGCCCGAGCGGGGCAGAACGGGGCTACGGAACGGGCCCGAACGGGGCAGAACGGGGCCGCGGAACCGGCCCGAACGGGGCTGCGGGACGGGCCCGAGCGGGGCAGAACGGGGCTACGGAACGGGCCCGAGCGGGGCAGAACGGGGCTACGGAACCGGCCCGAGCGGGGCAGAACGGGGCTACGGAACGGGCCCGAACGGGGCAGAACGGGGCTGCGGAACCGGCCCGAACGGGGCCACGGAACCGGGCCGAACCGGGCTGCGGGAACCGCTCAGCTCTCCGCACACGCTGGCTTTCCTGCCTCAGTTTTAAAAGCTTTACATCACGGCCTGTCGGGAAATGCTGGCAGCTCCTCTTTCCCTCCACAAAAATAGCACGGTAGCAGGCTTAAGTTCAAACGAGGGGGCAGTAGAATATGGGAGGGTTGAGTTCAGTGTACCTTAAACTTCGGTTTGCTGCGGGCAGTACCAGGTGTGTGTGGTTCTTTTTGGCCACGCTGTCAGACAAAGCCCCTCTCAGCATCAGGGTCCTTCACCTTCCCACCCCTGGTGCCCTGGCACTTCCTCCAGTGACCAGCATCTGTTTTAGTAAAAAATTAGGTAATGCATATAGGTGAAAGATAGAATCGAGACAGCAGAAAAACTATGACAAGTCAAATTTAAGATAATAGTTCGAAGTGTATTTCAGTCTTACTTAGACTAATCTAAGTAAGATTTGTTTTTTGGAGTATTTTATCCCAAATGTTAGAAAGGCGGTTTATTAAATCAGGGAAGGTGTGTATGGCAAATTAACTTCTGGAAATTAAATAGGAAAGGTGGTTGAGAAGTTGAGTTTTATTTTGGTGTGCCGGTCTGTCTGGATGGACAGTGGTGTCCTGCCTTGCAGGAGAGATTTAAAGGGTACACAGTGCTTACTCAGGAGCAAGAGCATCAAATTAAACTGTTTATGCTGACAAAGGACAAAATTGGATTTCAGCAAACGATGCAAGATTGTCTGATTGCTTGGCTTGTCTAGGAAAGCTTCTGGCCAAGGCTTATAATGAAATGCATGCATAAAATTAAAGCCCTTGAAGTGTGTAGCTGAGCTTTTGGAAGCAGGCGGAGTGCTCAGGAGTCTCTGGTGGCCAGAGCTGCTCCCCTGGTGCCAGTGGTGCTTCATATTCATAAATCAGCTCTTCATTGCAGTGGCAGTGTCGTGCTGCAGAGCAAGAACTCCCACTGCTGGGAGCCAGCCCCCAGCCAGGAGCCAGCTGAAAAATGATCCCAGTCCAAGGGGCTGCCGAGATCACGGAATTCTTACCTGGGATGAGCAGCAAATTGAATAACAATGAGTGCCTGTGAATAAATGCCCTGTCAGGGAGCCTTGGCAGTGATGGATGAGCAAGTGCTCCGTGTTGCTCTCCAAGCTCTGCACATCCTCGGCTGTGGCAGCAAACAGGTCCTTGGGTGAGGAGATGGACTGTACCTGGCAATGAGAACTTGTCTTCAGTGAAGGTTCTGCTGAAAAGATCCAGTGCATCTGCTTTAGGAAAGCTCCTGCAGTTCTAATTCACAGTGAAAATTATTGTGAGCTGCACTTTGCTATGTGTCAATAATTATCTTTCACTTAAAATCAATACTGAAGTGGCACAACTGCTTGAGTGAAGACCAGATGGTATTTTTAAAGTCATTTTATTAGAGTTGCATGCAGAAAATTTAACACCTTGGTTGGCAAAAATCAGGAAAGCACCAGTGTTACTTAATGAAGAGAACAGTAAATTCTCTTATCATTTCATAACTTACCTGGTTCATACTGAAAAGCATTTGCCTCAGAGTCGTCCAGCTTCTGTAGTTCTGTAGAATTTGTTTGCAGTCAATATTTTTATGTATGTAGGTATTAGATTAATGCTTCTTGAATATTTGGTTCTGAAGTGTAGCTTACTGCAAATATACGCAAAGTAAATTCTTTGGAATTGAGATGGCATTTTTTACTTGATGTCAAGTGTAAGCATTCTTTGAAGATAGTGGATTTTAAAGATCTGAATGGATTTCTTCCTGAGTGCTATATAATACAAATAAATTATGACTTTGCTAATTATCCTTTACACATTATCACACGGCTTTCCTGGAGGTTTTAATGGATTTGGGGATTGAGCTGCTGCTGAATGTGACCTGGTAGTGGCTCAGCTCAGTTACCGTGTGTATGAGGTGGGGAATCCATCCCAAGTTAATGGATGGTGTTTTGCTGTGTTTGGATTTTATCCTTCTCCAGACTTTATGTTTGGGAATTGTGAAGCTTGTTTCTGCATAAAGGCAAAGCATGCTTGTTAAAAATGAATTATTGGTGGCCACTGAGTGCACGGACAAGAGAGCAGCTGTTTCCCCACACACAAACAAGTTCTCCATAGACCCTTAATATCCAAGTTTTCTGTGTTTTTATAGGAGCTGCAATAAGAAAGCCGTGCTTGCAATGTTTACTTAAGTTCCCAGTTTTATTGCCCGCTCTCCTGTCACAATGCAGCTTTCAGGGGGCAGCTGGAGAGGCTGGAACATTGGGGGCTGTTTGGAAGGCCAGTGGGGTGGGACAGGGACACGGATGCTTAGCTGTGCTGGGAGGCTTCTGCTAAAGGAAATTTGAAATGTAAGCTTGTTTAGGATTTATAAGCACTAGAGAAAAAATGAAGCAAGTCTATTCAGCTGTTCCAGCTTCCTGTTCTGCTAGAACCTCCTTAGGATCTTGATTTTCAGATGTAAATGTCTCCATGTAGGTTTAATTAAGTTAAGACTTTAAACAGCTCTTTGAAAATTTACATTATAGGACTGTCTGGATTTATTTATTTAAGGTTGATACTAGATTTGGCATTTATTTGTGTCTCGGTAACATAGTGAGATAAATAATTAAGTGTAATTCTTTATGTATAAAGGATTTCATGTACTGTAACACAAAATTCCCCCAGCCTTTTTCATTTTTCTGTTTTTTCTCTCTAAGTTACTGATTTCCTGCCCATAGTTCTTTTGGGAACTTCTTAAAAGGAGCTGGAGGAATTCAGCATGAGCCATGTATGCAATTGTGTTATCAATAATTATTTATTTGTCACTAGAAGTTTTAAGAAATTAAGATCACTTTTCCCCAAGTAAATAGCTAATGTAGTAATTTTGGTCAGATATTACATTTTGAGCTTTCTTTTTTTGCACTTTTTCTTGTCTTTGTACTCTGATTTTGTAAACCTTTCCCCAAGACCAGGGCTGTTTCCAGCTTTGAGGCTTCCTACTCAGCTCATGGTCGGCCTTCATTTGGGAATAGCAGGAATGTGGGCTTGGTTTGAGACCATAGCCCAGATTTTTTATCCCTCTCATTAGAAATATTCCTGTATAATTCCAGAAGAATTATAGTTTTATTGTTCAGGTTCCTTTATTTGTTTTGGCACATGCTTTATTTTGACCTTGTTTGAAGGGTCAGTAAAATTCCTTTTATTTGTGATTTGTTCTGTGATATCAGCTGTTTGCATCAGCAGTTCAGTTTTGCTATTAGTTGCTTTAAAATCTTCTTTATTCTCAGTTTCAGCGTTTAAAAAATGGAGTTGTGTATTGCTCCAAGGTGTAAATGAATAGTCATTGCCTGCAATACAAGTGCATACTTAGAGTGTCCTACTGCTTTTAGATGTGATGTATTTGGTACTGTAAAGGTAATGATCCTCAACCACAGCAATATTCTGTAACAGGAATATCTGTCATATTCATCAGGATTACCATGTTCATTGATTTGTGTCTGTAAATCTGCTGTTTCAACCCTTTAAATTTGATCTATAATTGGACCTCCTTAAATGGTTCAGCTAAGGTAGTCTGTATTTTCTCAACAGTGTCACTGTCAGCTTCTCCTTTTTCATTATACATTCAGCAGACTTGATAAAATCAGCAGGACACCTCATTTGAAACTGTTTAATCGCTGCCTTTTGCTTTCACTAAACCATTGAGGTGGTCAAGCGATATACACAAATCATTTTAAATAGGAAATATGGCTTTCTCTGTGACCCAGCTAAACAGATAGCACTATGCAAAACAAGTTAAAAAGTAATAAATGCCAAAAAATCTTCTAATTGGAGTAAAAAATTGCAGGTAACTTTATTCACTCCCCAAAAGTAGTGCTCTCTGAAATATGGGTAGGGCCACCGACAGACAAGAAAATCTTCCTGAAGGCTCACTCTTTCTGAACAAAGCAAGTTTACAGTTTCAGATAGTACCATCCTGCTTTTTGTGTACAAATGTGACAAAAAGCACATTTATAACCCTGCAGTCACAGTGCTTTGGGCAGAGATGGCTGCTGTTCCATCACTGCACTTGTACTTGGTCCTTTCTGGAGAGGAGCGTTAAACTCTGCCTTTGTCTCTGCCACTTTGTTCAGCTGTTATTGCTCATTATTGTAAAAATAATGGCACAGAGCAGGAGCACAATTAACTGTTTAACTGCAGGGGAAATGTGCTGGTGGCAGCAGCCCCTGCCCTGTCCCACTGCTGGGCTGCTCATCCCCAGCCTTGGAGCCATCTCCTCTCTGCAGCACCCTCAGAGAGGGGCAGGGGGGATGGAGGAGTGGGGGCTGCACAGTGTGGCGTTCCCCTAACTCTCTGTTTCTGACCCCACTTTTGTACCTTATGTTCAGGATGGTGAGGAGGAAAGGCCGTCAGCATGGGCCTGTGCTGAGTCTGTGCCCAGAGCTGCACCCCAGGGTTAAATCGGGTTCTCACTCGGTGTACACACTGTACAGTGCAGAGGAAGCTGTGGTGGGCTTGGTTGGTTGGTGCTGATGAGATGTAGTGTATTTGTCTCTAAAATAAAGTGCCATACCTGAATGCAGTGGCTGAAGGGCTGTCCTGGTGTTGTCCCACAGGTTCTGGATCGCTCGCGGCCATGGCGGTGTTTGAAGATAAATACAAACCCGACATGGAGGTAAGTCCTGGCTTTTTAAACCTCAGCCTTTCTTCTCTCAGCAATCCTCATCACCATAAGAATTTAGGAGGTTTGAAATTGTAAAAATTAGGTAAATATGCTCTGGTGTTGCTGCACTTAAAATGTACTAATGTCAGCTTTCTGCAAAGCTGTAAAAATTGACGGGTAAAATAAATAAATTGCAAGAAGCTGTATATATGTATGGGATAACGTGTGATTTGAATGTAGGTGAAGGCTTTAAAAACATACAGCTTACTGGTTATAGTTTACTTCAGCAATTTACCAGCCCCTGCACAGTCAATATTTTTGTTTTTCTGTCCTTCTATCCATCTGTCTCAGTCTTGAAAAGAGAATGCATCTAAAAGTCTTCAGATGCTCCTCATTTTTGTAGTGCAGCTGCTGTGGGTCAGTGATGGTCCTATAAATCTACAGTTCTTCTCTACAAAGCTGGTAAATGAAGTTTAAAATGTGAGATGATCTCCTGTACCTTGGTACATCTCCTGACAAATCACAGTGTGCAATTCCAGCAGATGTTTAAAAAAGCAGTCAACTGGCCCACCTTGTTTTGAGAAGTTTGCCATTGGTTAATTGCTTCAGCATTAGTATAAAGCAGCTCTCCAGTTATCCCTGGCACCTCCTGTCAGTACCTAAGCAAGAGTTGTAGGTGTGCAAAGTTAGGGACAGCAGTGGGATCAGGATTGCTGTGATTTGGGCAGCATGTGAAGGTGCTGGACTTCTGGCCTGAAGTGTATTTACAATTGTTATCAGAGATACTGGAGTATGTTTAATGGGCTCCCAGGTGTCTCTGGGAAGGATCCTCACACCAGATGGCTGATGGAGCCACGAGACAGAGAGGAAGGCTCTGTTTTTCCCTCTCCCCCCGTGCTGCTGCAGCAGTGAGAGCCTCCTTGTGCAGCCTCCTGTGTGACTGTGCACTTGGCATGTGTGCCATCCGCTGCAAACACGGACTGCAGCCCTGCGAGCAGCAGCTCCAGCACAGCGCTCCTCTTTCCGAGATACAAATGGCAAAGAGCTGTGCTCTGCAACTAAAGTTTTCATTTATTCTCAGCTAGCTTTCAGGCTTAGATTTTAAGTCATTTCTTGTGTTAGAGCAACCAAAAAAAGGCACCAAAAACTGGTAAATCTCTAAATTTTCCTATTTAGAAAGGTCATCCTCATTAAACTGTCTTCACACACAACCATAAGTGGCAGCAGATAGTCACTTATAACAAGCCTGTAGAAATGCAGCCTACCAATTTGTTGAAATAGATATTTAGATCTTTGAGACTTGCATGCACCTTAACCCTTCCTTTGGTTTTCCGGGGTAATCTGTTATCTAATAACAGTTCAGGAATTGTATTAACCAAACCAGTGAAGTTTCATGTGGTAAAGTTCAATGGTACCCTTAAACACTTCCTCATATTCTGTTATGGCTGTGAGTTTGTATTTACATTCTAAGTCAGATGTGGGATTTTTTTTTTCAATTAATTAATAAAATAACAAATATTTCTATTGAAATGAATCCAAATTAAATCTGAAACATGCTATGTATATTTTACATAAAACTGGCTACAAAATGGCAATGAAGGTAAAATTGCTGGAGACTCATTTAATAAAATTGGTAGAAAATTATTATTTTTTTCTGTCAAGATCAATGCTCCTTTCTTTTGCACTAATTGTCAGAATAGCTTGCTAGGGCTACTGGAGGGTAGTGGTGTGCTTCAAGACCATCACATCACAGAAAAATGATTCAAAGGCAAACTGTCCTGCACCCTCTGGTATCAACTTGCAAATTAGCATCTGGAATGTAATTAAACAAGCTTAATGAAAGTAGCAGCTGAATACTACTGGAAAAGACAATCAGCTTTTTTGCCTCTGATATATATTCTGTACTATTGAAGCTGATCACCAAACGCATCGTGTGAGCACAGTTAAAAAAAATTAGCATTTATTTGAAGAATAGGAACTGTTTTTCATTCTGTTATGCTTTTGGCATGCACTGGTGTCCCAGGAGAGCCATGCCACAGCAGATAGTGCACAATATTTATAAATCCATGACAGGCAATAATAGCAACTTGAAAAATTCTTTTGCTAGAATTTCAAGTTGAGAGCTGCCAAAAGCTGAGAGGATCAAATCTGCAGTGGCAGCTGCTGTGCCCTACAGTTAGAATCGTAGACTTTGAAGATGCTCAACTAAAAAAAAATAAAAAAATAATAAAATAAAAAAAGACTGCAGGCTTAGCCAATTTTTGCAGGTTTCTAGGGCCCTGGCTCTCTGCCTTTTGAAGATGAGTTGCTGAAGCTTCTCCCAGTGCCTGAGGCATGCTAACACCAGCAGGATGTGTTTTTTTCCATAGACTTAGTGTGTCTTCAGATTTCAGTAGCACATGCTTTGTCAGTGCCAGCTGGGATGGTCCTTCCCTGGCTGCAGTGCTGGGAGAGGATCTTTCCCCGTCCTTCAGGCAGCTCTGGAGATGGATGGTGACGTCCCCGAGCGCCCCTCGCGAGCCTGAGTTATGGAGGCAGGGTTTGTTTGTGGGGAAGGAGGGCTGGCCTCTAGAGGAACCATTATAGATCGCTGAGGATGGGAACACTTTCAGCCCTGAAGGCCTCTAGATGCTTCAAAAATGGAATGCCAAGCACCTAACTACTGTGGAACAATATTAATCTGTCATGTGGGCAGCTATAGATCTGCTTTAAAAAACGTAAGTGGAAGAACAGCACATCTAATGGAGTGTTTCCAGCTTAGATCTTTCATTGGAGCCAATTTTTCTTCCAATAGACTCGCCGCTGGTTTTAAACCTTACGGTCATTTTGTAAATGCATTTGTGCCTTCTGGTGTTAAACAATAGCAAAGAAGTACTTCGAGTCAGTGGATATGGGAAGCATTGTGAGCTGGGGAAAAAAGTCTACAGTATTAAATGCTGGAATTTTGCGTTTATCTATCCTGTGGTGGTTGAATTCCTCAGGAGATGGGGAGGGGGATGTGTTTTCTTCTGGTATTTGATTTCTGGTGTTTGAAAAGTAGAAGCATTTTGTCTGTAGAATTACTTGATGCTCAGTGGGGCTACGTTGTAGACTTCTTGTTTAAGCAAGGAAAGGTTGCTTGTAACTTCATTTCTTTTCTGTATTTCATCAAAACAACCAGATTTAATAAAAAGAGGGTCCAAAAGGAAGAGAATCAGAAGCCTCAGAAAACAGAACTTTTGCAAAGAAAAGAAAGTAAATCTTGGAGTAGCAAGTTAGGAGAAGAACAGGTGGAAGACAGGAGATAGGAGACAGTCTGACAGATATTTATTTCTAGGATAGATCACCACAAAGGTGTGAGATTGTACTTACAGTCATTTCAACCATTTCTTAAGTGTGGCAGGAAATCAAGTGGTGCTGAATAAAAACAAAAATACCCTGGAGGGTAAGAAAGATGAATAAGAGAGGAGTGTTGTGAGGGTGTTGCACATGGAGCACAGACCTCTCGGTGCTGCAGCAGCTGTGCTGTCCCCTGTGTGCCTCAGTGACCCCCCTGCAGTGGGGGCTTTGGCTCACCTGTTTGGGTGGGACCTGCAGGGGCTGGGGGCCATCTGGTGAGCAGTTTGGCAGGCACGTTTGGGAAGAGAGGTTTTTGAGGCACTTCTGAGCAGCCCCTAAGCCATAAGTGAAGTAGCTGAGGAACAGAGCTTTCCTCAGGATGCTCCATGTGCGCTGGGATCTTTGCAGTATCGAAATGCGAAGTAGCCTAATGCAGCTTTTGCTGTGCACCTCTAATTTCAGTAAAAAAATGCATCAGGCACAAAATATGAAAACACGTAACTTTCTTCCATTTTTAAGCAGCTGACACACAGATCCTTCAAATGTTCCTGTGCTCACTTTTCCTACTGTCCCTCAATGTGGTAGAATTATTTTTGTTTATGAGCTAGTGACAACAATGCTGAGCTATTTTTGGGATCTGTCACCGGTCTCTGATGTGCAGCAGTAGTTGTCTCCGTGGCCCCGGTGCCGTGTGACAGGGAGGGAGCGGTGACAGGCTGCAGATGAGCCCGGTTCATTAGCGATGGTGATCAGCTCTGGGCTCAGGTGTGGCAGCCGCCGATCCCGCAGCTGCCACTGCTGCTTTAATGACTCTGCAGGACAGTCACCACTTGCTGCGAGGTTTGGGGGCTCCACTCTGGCAGCAGACAATGGAGATCAAGCCAGACTATGGGAGTTAGGCTGGAGAGCCTGCCTGAGATACTTGAACCCCTGTTGGTGTCAAACACGGAATTAAGTAAATGGGGGGGGGAGATGAGACGAAATCTGACTTGGTGAGCAAAAATCAGGACTTTGTGTTTCTGTGCCTGTGTATTTCATTATCCAGTGACAGCAACTGAGGCTGTTAGTGGCATATCTTCACTCCTTGCTGCCAGAGCTTGTGGCACTGCAGTTTTCAGCTTTCCTGACATAGCTGTGTTCGTGTCTCCTGGAGACAGGGATTTCCATGGGTAAATATCAGGTCTTAGTGCATACAGTCAGCCAGAAAATAAAGGCTTATCATACCTGTTTCTTATTGTTAGGTTAGATCACAATTATCCCGTGGCAGCCTGGTTTCTGCCTGACACGTTGGACAGTTTGTACTGTTTTCATCATCTTTCGCAGAACTGTGCCGTGGATCGATTTCCTTTGTGGAACTAGTGTTAAACAGGAAATCTGGGCTGATTTGGAATATGCCAGCTAGGTATGCTCTGGCATGGTGGGATTGCAGGAGAGGTGTTTTGTGGGGTGCTTTCTGAAGGAATGAAAGCCTGCTTTGTGTGCTGAAGTCGATGGGACGCTGCCGGCAGCACCAGTCTGAGATCCCAGAGATAGCCAGCAGTGCTGCCTTCCAGTTTGCTGATTGCAGACTGTATCAAGGGAAATAAATGTTACCTTTGTTTAAATTGGGCCTTGCTGCATGTCAAAGAGCAACAATTTCTTCACCTTTATGAAAGTAACAGTTAAACTTTGTCCGTAATAATGTAGACAAGCCGGCCAGAAGCAGGGCTCTGTGTTAAGGGATCATTTCCCTGCACAGGGTAGGGGGAGGACAGGTAATTATTTTTGATGCATTTCTCAGGAGCAGGTGTTCCAGTTTAAATTGTTCCAGTTTGTATATCTCCCATAACTGCAGAAGGCAGGCAAAATGTCCTGGAAGATATTTCACATGGCACGCAGCCCGACCATGCTCCCGCGGCGAGGCCGGGGCTGAGGGCAATTGCTGGGAGGGAGCGGGGAGGAGGAGGAGGGAGCCAGCCTGGCCTTTGTGGAGCATTTTGGTGTGTTAGGAAGGATATATTACCAGAGGGCCCAAGGCTGCTTTTCCAAATAAAACATTGACCTTCATTCCCTTCCATCCTTTTGTCAGAGGTAAAGCAGTGGTCAGATGGGCAGAGTTTGCTTTATTTGAAGCCAGACATGTTATTGCTTGATATTATTTTTTTTTATATACAGTAACATAAAGTAACTTTAGCTGTAGTGTTTTGCAGGGTTTGCATATCTGGGTGGCTGAGGGTCGGTGTGTTACTGCAGAGCAGCACAGAGGGGCCAGAGGAGGAGCTGCAGCCTGGCAGGATTTACAGCTCTGGTGCTGTTAAGCCAGTTCCAATTTTGAGAATCAGTTCCCTAAAATCCCATGAACTTTACTAAGTGATGGATTGAATGAGTTTTTGTAATCATTCTTAGTTCAGAGAATGGGAATAGTGTTAAAAGAAATCCCATAGTTGTGAGAAGAGCTTGTAATTTAATTCTGTGCCATCGGAAATATGGATTGTGCTAATCCCCATGTAGGGAATGACATACAGCAACTAATGTTATTGAATAGTAGTTCCGAATCATATAAGTTTCTTGTCTTGGCAGGTAATTTGGCATAAATTGTTAATGTAAATCCAGGTTAGTGGGGAAGACATTATTTTACTAAAAAAGATAAACTGCTGATTAATTCAGTATAGAACTCAATTACAAATTGAAAGTGTCTCTGCGGGACGCCAGTACCCTAAAGACAGCAGATGTTGAATTGATACTCCAGCATATTTCACCCTGGTATGAAATATTAACGTGGTTTATTATACTGGTGGTGTATGATATCAGAGAGGGGGTGGGGATGAGCCTGCGCTCACAGGCAGCTTCCTCAGAACAGGAAAAAACTGTTATCTCTGAGAATAATTACCAGGGACTACTGAGCAGATTATTTGAAAGTTCTTCGCAGAAGATGGTTAGAAAAATAAACATTTACTGACACTTCAGCCACAATGAATCCAAACATAAAACACATAGGTCTAATTAAAAAAAAAAATTAAAAGAGACAGATTGGGTCATTCCTTATTCTAAGGCAGGACTGGAAACACTCTTTTTTGGGGTGGGGGGAGACTTGTTAAACCTGAGTGGTTTAAAGGACCCATGCCAGCCCCTTTCCTGACAGCCAAACCAAATCTGTTCTTGCTGCTGGAGCCTTCCAGCCTCCCCTTACCAGAAACAGAAAGTCCTTTGCTGCTCAGGTTTGTTCTCTTTGGACTCAGAGCAGACTTCAGCATCTTTGCAGGTACAGACTGATCTCCACCCCAGCCCCTCACTCTCCATACGCTGCTGATTCTCTTCCAGACTCTGATTATGCTGCTCTATGTCCTTCAAGAGGTTTTGCTTTCTACCCCCAAATTCCCAACACTCCTTTATCGATTTATTTTTTGTTGCCATTGTCCTTCCTGAAGCTTCTGATTTTTTTTCTTTGCTTCCCACATAAGTCTTGGGGATTCTCATTTTAAGTAGTATCAACTTTTTATGTGATAGTATTTGAAAAAATCTCGTTGTAAAAGACCATTATGGTAAGTATTTCCATTTGTTTATTCTTACAAAAATACTTGTTTATGTTGATATTGTACTGATTGTGCATTGCATTTCAAATCTTTCTAAGAATTGCTTTGGAAAACTGCACAATGCATTGCATCTCTAACAGCATTCCAATGACCTGCAGAAAGGATTAATTTTATTTTGGTAAGAGAAAAAAAAAATAATCAGGAATTTCTAAAATTTTAAAATCTGGAAAAAACATCTCCTGTTTAACTTGCTTGTGAAGTTACAAAATGGGAGGAAATAGTGTTGACAAAGCCCTTGCAGCTGCTCCCTTTGCTGCTGGAGCATAATGATAAACTTGTTTACAGGTTATTAGTGAAGACAGTATTAATACAATGTAGAAGTAGCCTCATCTCCTGTAGGAAAGTCTCTTTTTTCCTTCAGTAGCACTTGAAATTTGGAAATTGCTCAAGTGAGCAGAGAAAGTTGATCCAAGTCATATACAAGAATAATGTGTAAAAGTTGCTCCTTGGTGCTGTTTGGGACTCGTGGCACAGCAGCTGTGAGAGGCAATCCATCAGCCCTGAGTGTCTGCAAACTGCAACTCTCCAGATAACAGGTTTAAAGTAAAGATTTAATACAGCCTCTATCTACTGTGATGTTGCAGTGACAGTTTAAAACTCATTCTCTAAATCTCAGCAGACTTTATAGCCAGCAGTGGGCCCATATAAAGCTTAATGGCATTACAACACATAAATCATCTTTTAAAGATGCTACCAGTAGCGCCAATATTAAATGCAGACAATTGTCTGCGTTATAAATAATTTATCAAACGGCGTTTCAGATGAGCCTTCCATGCTGAGTTATTTATTTTAGCCTGTGCTGCCCCGCTCCTCAGGCAGCCCTGGGCAGGCCCTGCAGGGCTGTGGTCAGTGTAATGAACTGTCCCCCAGCTCCGCGCTGACCGCGCCGCCAAGCGCTGCCGTTTGTCAGGCGCGGGTAAATGGAGCTGCACATTGGAGCCAGGGGACACATGGAGGGCTCTGGGATGGGGACAGACAGATCACCCCATAAAGTGCTGCTTGTCACCGCCGCCTCGCCGTGCACTCCATCACGCGGCTGTAATCTCATTTAAGGAGCGCTGGGGGCCCCAGAGGAGGATATTCCCAGTTAGCTTGGTCTTTGCAACCATAAAGCACGAAGTGCTCCTTTTATATACTCTGAACTTTTAGGGTTTTTTAAGATTAATTATTATAGTGACTCATTGAGGGCCCTGGACTTGAGACTGTGTCAGCACTTTCCTGCTAACCCCTTATTTTGTGACTGTAAGTAGCAGTCCTTGCTGAACTCCGTGCAGGATCTCTGTAAGGAATACTTGGAGTTTTTCTTGTGGCTCTTCTGTTCAGCTTTGCAGATTGTCAGAAGAGGAGCATGAAGCAGCACTGAGGCAGGGTTTTCTAATGGCAATTATTCCACGTTCACAGCCTGAGCTGCACTGTGTCAGTGAAGGAGCTGGGCTCTCTGTGCAGTGGCTGCCTCAGTGCAGTTACAGCTCAGCTCTTCCAACTGCACTTTATTAGGTATTTTTTGAACTATTTTGATAATATGATAGAGTTCATTTTTCAAGCAAATCAGATTTAAATTAGAGGAGTCTGTGAGGTTTGTAGTGTTGACTTAAAAGGACGCAATTAAAAGGAGGAGTGGAACAAACTCCACCTATCTGCTGTAGTTTTCCTAGGCTGCTTTTCTTACACCTAACCCTCATATAGCTTAAAATTACTCTGCTTTTGCTACCACTTAGACCTACACATACTTATTTGGTTTATTTACTTTCCCTATAGTACTAAAATAACCTTTGTCTGCAACAAATTATTGACAGTCTTATGTCAGTTAAGTGAAGAACTACTTGCTTATCAGGATTTTATTGCCCAAAACACTGAAGGAAAGGTACAGGAATTATTTTTGCAGCATGGCTGTATTGTTCTAGTCAGCTCGGTAGGAAGCGTAATTCAATTTATTATTTTTTATAAAGAGTAATAGTTGTGAAGCTGGGAGTGAAGTAAGAATTGCTGCTGTTTCTGCAGTTTGGTGGAGGCTGTGCCCTGCTGCCATGGCTGTTGGCACAGGAATGCTGCCATTGCCACTGTCCGGAGGGGCAGCAGGGAGGGCAGGGCAGGCAGGAGGCAGCTGAGCTGGTTCTGGGCTCCTTGAGCCACACTCGGGGCTGGAGCAGCTGGCACTGCAGCCCCTGGCACTGCAGCCCCTGGCACTGCAGCCCCTGGCACTGCAGCCCCTGGCACTGCAGCCCCTGGCACTGCTGCTGGCACACACTGGCTGTGAAAATGAGGCATTTTCACAGCCGGTGCATTTATCAAATTCAGCGTTGACCCTATCTCTTGTTCCTGGTGTCTGGTGGCAGAAGATTATTCCAAGGTGTGAAACAGCAGCAAAGCAGTGAGGAGGGAGCCTGGCAGCCTCAGCATCCCAGCAGGATCTGCTGGGTGAGCTGAGCAGCCACTGCTGCACAACCTGGGGATGAGTCCACACCTCTGTGTCCATGGATGTGTGCCAGCCTTGCTGCTTGTGTACTGGAACAGGCAGCTCTAGTTTTCAAGTACCACACCTTTGAGAGAAAGTAAGGGGTCCCCATTCTGTGATGTGTACTTTCTAGGCTACTGAAAAGATTTGTGTATGTATATGGTGTATGCATATGTCCATATACATATTTATATGTTTTCCTTGCATTCTGACCCCTTGGCCAGGTGACGGGCACAGGCTCAGTGGAGCTGAGGGTGCAGGATGTCCCCTTGCTGGGCAGGGCTCTCCAAGGCCTGTGGTGCCATGGGAAGGGTGCAGGGCTGGCCTGAGGGGCTCTGGCAGTGAAAACATATCCTTTGACACAATTTAAAATGATACATCAGGAAAGGTTTCAGCAGGAGCTGAGGCCATGTCAGGTAGTTGCTGACGGCCCTGGGCTGAGTGTGGCACTTTGCTGGTTTGGAATAGCCCCAGCCCTGCCCGGGAGCTGCAGGGGGAGCCAGGGCTGCTGGAGAGGCTGCCAGCCCCATCAGTGCTCCCCAGGCTCCACAGCAGCACCGGGCACTGCTGAGGGGGATATGTGATCTTACAGATCTGCTGGAATAGTCTAATGGATATTTTGATGACTTTGAAATGTTTCTTAGATACTCCTGACTGCTGTTGTGTAATATGGGCGCTGTTGCACAGGGGTTCCTTCTAACTGGTAACTGTGTCCTAGTTAGATCCATTATGTAGCAAAAGTTGCTCTTTTGTTTCACTTCAGTGGTACAAACGTAACAATCTCGGCATTTTGACTGCAGTGCAGGCGAGTGGAGGGGTTGGTGTATCATTTATTGTTCCAAGCTCAGCCTCCACAGGCACAGGGACACAGAGTCCTGGGAAAAGCCAGCCCGGGGGCAGTGACAGCTTTTCCCTTGCCAGGAGGAGGAGGCCAAGCAGCTGGTGCGGGACGCCATCGCCGCCGGCATCTACAACGACCTGGGCTCCGGCAGCAACATCGACATCTGCGTCATCAGCAAGAGCAAGCTGGACTTCCTGCGGCCCTACGACGTGGCCAACAGGAAGGGGGACAGGTGAGTGGGGCTGGGGCTCCTGTGGGGTCCCTGCTCTGCCTGGCAGGGCCTGTTTGCAGTAATGCCCAGTTCTGTCACTGTTCCCTGCCTGTAGAACTTTCAACTGCACAGTGCAAAGGAGCGGCTGTAGCAGCAGCTGAACGGAGGCAAATACATTGGTGGAATGATTCTAGAGTTGCAAAAATAAGTAAATTGCTTGTTCTTTGGTTTTTAGCACAAATGTCCCTCCCCGCTTTGAGAGCCCACTGATTTCAATAACCACCCCTTCAGTTATGTGGCAGTGTTTCTGTGAGCAGTTTCCTGCAGTGCTGGTTTATCTGAAACTCTTTCAGTTATTGCAGTCAGTACAGATTTTGCAGTAAGCACAGCTTCTTTACTTTGGACTTTTACAGGAAATGTCTAAAGCTGATCAGTTCTAAAATTTTAAATGCAAGTTTTCCTCTGTACCATCTTCAAGACTAATTTTTCCCCATTTCTTTACTAGGTTTGGTAGGTACAAGTGTGAAAAAGGAACAACTGCTGTTCTCACAGAGAATGTGGCACACCTGGAGCTCGAGGTGGTGGATGAGACCGTGCAAACCATGGACACGTCCTGAGCCTGGTGGGTGCTCAGAGAGCAGCTGGTACAGAATAAAGAGGCTCTGCCCACTGTCTGTGTGTCTGTGCCTGGTGCTGTTGCTGCTGCTTCTCCCCTCCTCCTTTAGAGCAGGGGAGCTCGAGCAGCCCTGAAGGGCTCTGGGACTGACCCCAATGAATGAGCAGGTGAGAGCTGTGCTCCCCTCCAGGCACCACCTGGCACTGGGGGCAGGAAAGGAGCTGCTTTGTTAGCTCACTCCAGGAACAAAAACAGCAGGAGTAACACTGCTCTGCAGAAGTCTAATTTGATAAGTTTTGATTTAATAGAATGTAAGAAAACAGTGAGCATTGGTGGTTCTGAATTGCTGCCCTTGCCCCCTCCAACAGACACTGCTCTCCTGCCTCACTGCAGGGTATCTCTCACTGGGCACCAGGGGCTGCTGCTGTTACTGCTTCCCTCTTTGCTGTATATGCAGGGCACATCCAGCATCATTTCAAGTCTGATTGTCTTGTTATTCACCTCCACTTGGACCTTTAATACTGGACTTTTTGTTTTTTAAACAAAGGTGTTTATTTTGGAAATAATTTTTTTATTTATCTAAAAAGGCACAGTTGCAAAAAATTACCTTTTGAAATACATTTCTTTATAAGCACTACAAATTTCCATGTAGCAAGAAAGTGACCAGAC
This sequence comes from Zonotrichia leucophrys gambelii, assembly GCF_028769735.1. Taxonomy (NCBI): domain Eukaryota; kingdom Metazoa; phylum Chordata; class Aves; order Passeriformes; family Passerellidae; genus Zonotrichia; species Zonotrichia leucophrys. The sequence goes on from NC_088186.1 coordinate 1,028,304, forward strand.
TTCTCCAGATACTCGTATTTGAGCTGAGCTTCCCTGGAAGCCATGGCTCCAAGGAAAGCTGCAGTGGAACCAGAGAGGTTCAGGCTGAACTCTGGCAAGTGCTAAAAGAGCTGGTATAAATAACCAAGCTGGTTGGCATGGAAATGGTGGGAGCAATTTGGTGCCTCCACGACATTCTCCTGCTGATTTAAATTTCCCACATCTCTCCTGAGAGCAGCAGCCTCAACTTTCTGCTGAGAAGCCTCAGTAAGTGGCATCTTCCATTAATGATACCAACCATATTCACAGCAATTAATGGCTTTTCTTGGTACCCTATACAAATATTCCCAAATTTTACAGGAAGTAGTTGAAGATGGCACTGCAGTTTTCCTTTAAGTAAAGAAAGGTAGGTTAAAAAAATCCACTAAAAGCATATATATGTATGTAACCCCCTAACCCTAATCTTAGTTCAAAAAAGTTAAAGATGTAAGCTTTCTTTAAAAAAACAAACCAGGCACAGGCTGCATTTGAACTGTCTGACACAAATGTATAGATTGGCAGGGCACTGGAGCAGCACAGGCTGGAGGGTTTCCTCTGGAGCACAGCCCTGCTGCTCCCGACAGGCACATGGAATGGAGACACTGGAACGTGAATCCACGGCTCTTCTAAGGCAGTGAGTATTTCCATTGGCAGTAAGGAAACAAATCATTGATTCAATGAATGAATTTAGCTGGTTGACAATTTTCATGCAGTTAAAGACGATGACTCCTTCAGATCACGTTGAGATTTTATAAACATTCACATTCTGTAATGAGCTTTCACAGTTTGAGAGAAGGGGCTGATCCTATGCAGAATTCCATACACAAAGCATTTCATTTATTTTTTTTTTAAATTTTCCAAGTGTTTAAAACACTGCTGAAGTTCCACTGATAGTACCCGATGTACTGTTGAACATGTAAAAGTCTCTGTTGGCTTTGATAAACACTGGTTTTAAACAGGAACCTGGAGGTGAAGAACCATTCCAAAAGGGAAAAATGAGGGAAAGGAGCAGGAGCAAGGCTGGTAGGGGTTTGCTTGGCATGTTTATCTTCTTTTCCTCAGGCTCATGTTTAACTCATCTCTGACAGAGAAATGCATCAGCAAAATACTCTTAAGTTTTCAATTAAAAAAAAAAAGAAATAATGAAACAAAAGGGTTTCCCACCCCCCCCAACCCTTCCCAGTTCCTAAGTCTGAAGAGGAGGAAATTAATAAAAACATAAATGGCTGCTTTAAAATATGCCAAGTAAAAACTGAATTTGCTATTAACCATTTGCAGAAGAGGCAAAGTAGCAGTTATACAAATTACACAAAATCTATGGTAATCCTTACATTAGTATAAAGTGATTTCACTGAAGGAATTATTTCAATATTTCACATTACAGTTAAGATAGAAGGTCTGGCAAACGCTGAGCCCTCGGTAGTAGCTGCTATCCTAGATTACACACGACAGTTTTAAGAAAGGACCCTTAAATGATCTACATCCGTAACATTATTTGCCTTAAAAATAAAAAATAAAAAGAATCACTTGCAATACCTCACAGAATCTTCACGTTAAAGCACAACCACCTGTAAGAGTCCTTGTCAAATAACCTGCAAATGATGGAGCCTCTGCTGCGAGTGCTCAACCTCCCACCTGTGTGACCTGGCACCAGTCGCGTTCAGCTGAGAAAAAGAATTCAAGTAAGACTGAGCTGTGCTGGCTCTGGCTCATGTGCTCGAGGTCCACACGTGCATTTGTTTGGCTATTTGGTGCACGTAGCTGATGTCGGGCCTCTGGTCTGGGTCGGGGTAGATGCACATGCTCACCAGCTCCCGCAGCTGCAAGAGAGCAGAACAGGCACGTGAGTGAGTCCTCTGCAAGAGAGCAGGACAGGCACGTGAGTGAGTCCTCTGCAAGAGAGCAGGACAGGCACAGAGAGTGAATCCTCTGCAAGAGAGCAGGGCAGGCACAGAGAGTGAATCCTCTGCAAGAGAGCAGGGCAGGCACAGAGGGAATCCTCTGCAAGAGAGCAGGACAGGCACAGAGAGTGAATCCTCTGCAAGAGAGCAGGGCAGGCACAGAGAGTGAATCCTCTGCAAGAGAGCAGGACAGGCACATGAGGGAATCCTCTGCAAGAGAGCAGAAGAGGCACATGAGGGAATCCTCTGCGTTCCTGGAAGGGCTGTGGGAACCAGGAGAGGGGAACCTCTGCTGCTGGGCAGAGTCTAGGCGTGTGTCTGTCTCGTGTCCGTGTGTCCCACCTCCAAAAGAGCCAGGAAGAATCTTTCCCACCGAATCTTCACTCAAGACTTAAATATTCCTCAACTCCAGAATATTTTACATCCCAAAGGAGGAGCCAGCCTGTGCACCCAGGGCTGGGGAGAGCACGGGACAGAGGGAGGCACTGTGGCACAAGCAGAACACAAAGGAAGGAAGGAAACCCAAGATCGCTTCCAAGATGTGACTGAGGTGGGAGGTGTGGAGGGACCTGCCAGTGAAAGGGAAGTGAGGAAAGGGGGAGCCTGAGCAGAGCTGTCAGGAACTGCAGTTGTGCTGCCCTTCCTGCACCATCCCCAGCACCCAGCACTAAACTCCAGCCTTCAGCATGAAGAGTCTGACCAGCACTTGTGGATCCTAAGCTACTGGACACAGCTGTGAGACCCTGGTGCTTCCTAAAAAACCTGTATGAGGAAGAGAAACTGGTCATTGATTATGTCTAATAAATAAAATGCAGAAGGGCTGGAGTCTCCCCACCTCCCAGCCCTCTTTATTGTGCACATGAAAGATTGTAGCTTTTAATTATACAGACACTGAAAGCTGCTGGTACCCCTGAGGCACCAGGAAAAACAGCCTTGAGCCTCTGATCTTCTCACATCCTCCCAGTAGCCACAGTGCCAATTATTTCACCGGTAATTAAAAGCGTGGCCATAGAGCCATCAAGCACTCGGCTTCAGCTGCATTAACGAACGTACCCAAGGATTCCAGCTCTGGATGGAGCTGGGCCAGCCCTTGCTCCCAGCCCAGACCTGCTGCCTGGCCCTGCCCCATTCTCTGGTGACTGCCCAGCTCAGGGCAGGGACACTGCAGCCTTCACAACCCTGAGACCCCAAAGACTGAACACGAATCAGACCTGACCACAAAACTCCCACCAGCAGCTGAAAATGCTCCTAGAGCTCTGCCCAGGGCCTGTGCTATTTGTCCAAACAGGAGCTGTGCTCCCTGTGCCTGCAGCACTGAGACACAGCCCGGGCAGTTCTGTCCTCACAGGCATCCACCAGCCCCTACAGGAACCACAGGCTGAGCCTGGATCAGCATCTCCAGTTACCAGCAAATCTGTTCCCAATATAGCAAACCAAGCCTGGCTGGATCCCAGCTCCTCCTCCTGCTTCCAGCAGCATGCAGTTACTCACAGGAGGATGTGGACTGGTGAGGCACAAAAAGCCACAGAGGAGAGGAACATCCCTGAAAGGAAACTGAAGCTTAAAAAACACTGCCTTATTCCTCTTTCTTGTTCCAAGGAAGTTCACGCTGGATGCTGTTGGTGCTGGAGCCCTGCTCTAATTCCCTGTTTGTGCTGTTCCAGTGAGCACCAGCAGCAGCTGAGGAGCTGCAGCCACAGGCACAGCCTCCCCAGCATCCTGTTAATAGTGCATGAACCATCTGCAGTTCTCTGGGACCCGGCGCCTTTGAGCTCTAAAGCATCCTTCTCACCCCGACTGTATCACTGCACTCCACACACTCTTTAGCACTGCCAGAGGGAAGCAAACAGACAGTAATTGTAAAGACAGGAAACACATCTGTCAACTTACACTAATTCCTGCTGCCAACAGGCATATCCTGAAATGCAAGCTGCAGCAGCACAGCAAAGGGATGCATGGAGCTGGGTGCTGCCACGGAGCTTGGGGCAAAAAAATGGTAAAATTCACTTCTACAGCCTCGTTCTTAAAGCACCGTTTTGCACGAGTTACTTGGCAAGGAAAAACAAAGCAAAAAGTGAAGTTGTGCCGGGTCCCTCCCAGGGCGGAGGCCAGGCCGTGCTCTCCCGGCTTCCTGGCTCCTCCTCAGGATGCTGAGGCAGAGTGAAACAAAAGAAAAACCCCATAGGATACAGTGAACATTCAGAATGCCATTAGCCATTTCCTTTCAAATAGAAGGCACTGTAAGAAATGAGGAGGTTAAGGAAATCCAGCTGCTTTGTCTAGGTGGGGCAGAAAAAAGTCAAGCTCATCTCAAGGGGCCCTGAGGAAACCCAGCACACGTGTCTGCAGCTGGGCCAGCAGGAACTGGGACATTGGGTTTATGCTCTGCTTCAGATGCTGCTGCCCATCCCTCGTGTCCAGACACACAAACCTGCACAGCTGCTGTACAGGTCCTATTGCATTAAACTAAATTACTTTTTTTTCTTAAAATGAATCCTTCCCCACTTTGTCACACACTGAAGAATTCATAAACAAACATATCAGTGCTCTTTTATGAAATGTTTCATGGGAAAGGAAACAAGGAGAGGGCTTTCCTACAGCTCACTGCTGGTTTCTGCCAGCACCATAGACTTTCAGTTTCACAATATTCCTCACATTAAGAAATCTTTTTTGTCTTGATTTACCTTGTCAGTATTGAGACACCACTAAAGTAATTTGCTCAGCCCAAGGACCCACTGGCCATCCCCTGTTCTTCCCTAGATGTGGGGGGTTCTCCTCCTGGCTTCCCTTTCCCTGTGCCTTTCCCTTCACTGCACCTCCCCATTCCCCTGCAACCACACTCCCAATTTACCTTTTCAGAATAATGTTCAGCTGGAAGAGGTGGGTAGTCACATTGCTCTATTTTTTGGCAAAGAGAAAACAGGTTCATTTTATCTCCATAGAAGGGACTTTGCAGAGCTGCCATCTGGAGAGAAAAAACCAGAAAATGTTTCAGAAACACAAAGGATTTGAGAGCCCTTGGTGCTGCCAGTTTGCACGAGCCAATTCTGTTCTGTGCCAGTGAGCAGAGCAAGGGATGCTGCTGCTCCCCAGCCCAGGCTGCTCTGAGACCCCAAGCTCTGCAGCCCTGTAGGGCTGGTGCCAGGCTCTGCCAGAGTTCCCAAGAAAAAACCCCAAGAAAGAGGATGCTCAGACCAGCAGCCCATCAGCAAGAACTCAGCTGGCTCTAAGACAACTCTGAAACCCTCTCAGATACAATCATCTCTCTCTATCTTTGAACATTTAGCTGCTTAGAAGATGAAGAATCTTGAAAGCATGAGCATGTACTTAATCTTTTAAAAAACCCCTAAACAACCTCAAAACAAACGTATCTCCTGCCAGAAATCTGCTATTTAGAAAAGAGTATCCCAGGCAGATATGAGAACAAAACTACTGAAAATGTTCATCAATCTGCTCCTTTTCCTCTCAGCTTCATCCCAGGCCAGCTGAAGTTGATGCTTCTCACTGCACATTAAGGGGGTGTTTGATGATGAATGGTCTCTTGCTCCTTACCTGTGCAGTGGAAGTGTCTGGAGAACTCTGGCTCTTCCTGAGCCACAGAGAGCTCCCAGCAGGACTGGAGAGAGCCAAGACCAAATCCTCCAATCTCTCACCCCACACTGAGGAACCAGGACTGATGCATTATGTTTCTTCCTCACTCCTCACCACTACTATCAGGAGTAACACCACGTTACTCCTCACAAACCCACAGACCTGAGGGTGAAGGGTCTCCTGACAGGGTCCCAAAGAACCCCAGCACTGGGCAAGAGCGTCTGGAAGATTTTTGAAGGCAAAAGGTGTCACTGTTACTTCATTACTGTCATGACAGTAGTAGGCAACTCAGTAGGAGAAAAATTACACAGTCCAATTAGAGACTCTGCTCCCCAAGTAGGACTGATAGCAAACTGCTCTCAATCAGCTAAAACAAACTGGAGAGCCCAGCACAGACTGTTCCAGGGAGAGCACTAATGGGGACATTAGGGAAAACACAGAAAGCAAGCAAGAGTTAAACAGGGTCTCCAGGATCTCAATACACACATCAATAATGCCAGGGGGGTTGAGAGGGGTTTTCCAATTCCCATTAACTTTTCATTCCAGGTTTAGTTAAGTGCTCGTGTGCAAAAGGAAAGGATTGAAAAGGACACACTGTGGGGTTTGGGATGGTAAATGCAGGGAATTAAAGTGGAAAGAGAGAGCACCCAGTTGTGACCACAGCAGCCAGGGCTGCAGGGCCATGACCACAGGCACTGTGAGGACCTCACTAACTGCAGTTTGTGATGCTGCACTGGGGCTTGCTCCTGACATTTTGATTAGAGCAATTACCCCAGGCCAGGCAGATCTCCATGGCAAACGCCCACCATGCAGCAGCACTGGTTCAAACATCCAGAGATGGGAATCCCTGTTAGTGCTTAAATTGATCATCTTGCCAGAACTGCTGAAGTCATTGCTTGTAGCTACATTCTGGGAATTAACAAGTTATTTTTATCCCCTCCAAGTTATCTTGCTGACAGATATCTACAGGAAGTGAGGGATGAAGACAGTTACTACTATATTGATAAGATTTAATAAAAATCACTATTATTATCAATGTCAAAGTTAAGTGGTGCTATGTGGCATCATATCCCAAAGCCCTCAATGTTCCCTAAGTGGATTCCAGTGGACACACATGTCTCTGAAGGCAATTTGTACATTAAATCTCTCTGCAGCTTATCTACACAATCTATCTGGAGAAATATCAGAAGTGACTCATACCCAAACAAGCATCCCTCCCTTACTTCTAAGCCAAATGGAAAAACATTCTCCTTAAAAGACATAAAAGCAGATAAAATAATTCCTTCAAAGACACGCAGATCTGATGCTTCATTTTCAAAATTCTAGAAAGTTTAAGAAGTCAAGTAGTTGTTTAACTACTAAGCATAAAATTGGTAGCTGTCCAGTCCTCCCTGGAATCTGCAGTATCTCACAGCTCCTGTTCCCTAAGTTAAGGTTTACCTACGTAGGAAGGAAATTTAAAACGCTTCACATGCCAAATTTTTCAGATGTTACTGTAGTACTGCTACTCCTACCAGAGAATTATGTTTAGTGTGCAATTAATTCAGCTTCTTGAAATACAAGGAGTACCAAGACTCCTGTGCCATAAGGGGACCATATTGCCTGCAACAAAAACATATCTTAGCACAACGCTAAATATTTCTCTCTGCATAAATCTGGAATCCCATCCCCGGGAGCTGAGCCTGCAGTGACTCAGAGCACCCTGGCACTGCAGCAGCCGCGGGCACTGGAGTCCAACTGGGCCCAGCTCTGAGCCCTGCACATGTCATGGGGAGATTCACTGTTATCATGTCCTACAACGCTTGTTAAATCAGCCAGCTGAGTGCTCACCAAATGAATTACATTTCTGTTTACTCTCTAATTTCATGGGATTACCAGAAGTTGTGTTGAGAAGCAAAATGTCATCAGTTCCCATAATTTGTTAACCAAAGAGGATGTGAGCAATATTCTTGACTATATATCCCAGGGATTTTTAATTCTCTGGGGGGGATAAAAGCTTTCTAAATGCTGGCATGCACTGTCACTTGAATTGGAAGGACCATCCATCTAAAAAAGATTTAGATTAGATTATAAAGAGGTACAACACTGATACCCTTTGATCCCTGCTAAAAATTAAATCATAAAACCAAAAGCACAGTTACTGAATCATAACTTATTTTCAAAATACATGTAACAGCTTTTAAGAACAAGTTGCACACTGGGCAGTTCATCCAAATGTGTCTGCTCTTACAGCCTCAAGCTGTAAGACAATGTACAATTAGAAAAAACTCCAGCCATAATACAGTAGTTAGAGACACTGATTTCACATCACATAAAACCTCTGTTTTTCCTCACTGGAAGCTCCCAAGATTAAAATACTGCAATTAGTCAGAAATCCATCTAAGAAACCAGTACATTGCATTCAAATGAATTTGCTCTTTTCAAAACAAAGGCAGTCAGGAAGAACTCTGACTGCGCTGCCCCAGCAGAGCTGTGCTCCCAGCAGGAAGGGGGATGCAGGGAGCTGCTGCTCACAGCTCCATCCTCCACATCTCCTGTGAGCCCAATCCACTCTGGGTGGCACAGCCCCCTCACTCTGCTCAGGACGGGCACAACGGACACCAAATGCTTCTGCCAAGGATTCTCAACAACTTGACTGCAGGCAGTCTGACCTACTCAGTCCCTGTCCCAGACTGAGTGGTTATGGAAAACCCAGGAGAAAAAAGTGAGAAGGTACTTGCCTCATACAGTAAACAGCCCAAAGACCAGATATCCGATTTAAAGTTATAGCCGTTCTCGTGTATTCGCTCTGGGGACATATAGTAGGGAGTTCCCACTGCAAAAACAAACAGAGCAGGGGTTAGTGCCTCACAAGTGACTGTGCAACCCGTGTCACACACACACACACTGCATTCTAGGCTCAGCTGTAGCACAAAGAGCTGACCAGAATCAAATATCATCATCAACAGGGCAGAGAATGGTGAACGTGGTTGAAAATATTTCCTGTATTTCTGACTTTTGGGAAACGTTTTGTTTCCCTTCCAGGCTCCCAAGAACCTTTCTTGGATGGACAGAGCCACTGGAAGGGATCGTGCCCTTGGGCACCACTGGGTCTGGCAGGGCAGTGTCACAGGGGAACTCTGGCAGTCCCCAGGCACTGCAGGGACACGAAGCCCAGACCAGCCAGGAATGCAAAACCTGGCTGAAAAAAACCAAGAGAATAATTGCAAGCTTTGAAACCCGGCTCCAGCTTGCAGCTATGTCAGAAGCTGGGGGATTTCTATGTACTTCCACAAGTCTGTATTTTATCAAAAGAAATTTACTCAGTATTTTGGACAGAAGTTACAGGAAATTATTAATAAATTCCTTACCTCAAAAAGGTTCTTTTTAAAATCCTAAATAAGTTTCAGTTGTGGTACTGGAAATACAAGACATCCTGGCAGTCTCAACTACATCAAATAATCCTCAGATACATCATTTATTAAAACATCCAAGGACTGTATATGCTCTTTTCTCCTGCTTCCCCCTTGCTTGTCCGTCCCCTGTCAATTTTTTTTTCCTTTTGGCATTCCAGTGTATCCTTCTCCTAATTAAAGACCTTTTCTCACAAGATGGCAAATGCTTAATTTGCCTGTAATATTCAGTTTACAATTTCTCTGTTTGAAATGCTGCCTGAAGACAGCTGCAGGACTAATAAGCTGAAGGATGGTTATGGAGGTGGAAGAGCAGCCACCACCTTCCCCAGCATCCCCATGGAGGGAAACAAATGAGTTCTGGGGCACCAAGAACAACCTGGAGAGGCAAACCCAGGCCCTGGCACCTGCACATGTGACCCAGCACACAGAAGGTAATTTATTTGGACCCTCAAGATGTTCAGCAATCAGCTGCCCTGTGTGATGAACTCGGCTCATGCTTCCAGGTCCTTCACTTTAGAAATTACTTCCCTTTCAATGTGAAGAGTATCCTAATGAGAAGTTATATTTTTGCAAATTCTCTAAACACCACAACACAGGGAGATGGCTTGGTTTCCATGCTCAGGAGGTGCAGGTCAGACTGGCACAGCCCCAGGCCTGGCTGGGCTCAATTGCCTGTGCAAGGCCCTGTGTGGGGAGCAGACCTGAGCCCTGGCAGTGGTTAAGGATTCTTACTGGGCTACCCAGAGTGACTGCCTGGGACACCAGGAGCAGACAGGGCTCCTCCTGAGGCTTTCCATGGCTCTGTCCACACCATGGACAGCACAGCTCTCCAAGTAATTCCCACACATCTGCCAGGTTTCTGTACAAGAACTGACTTGGCTGGGAGAGCACTGATTCATTTTCCTGCTAAAAATATGCAGCTGCAGAAGAAATGGTGATTCATTCCAGGAAGCTGTGGAAGACACTTCTGGAAGTCCCCACGGAGCAGCAGCGTAAGGCACTTCCCCAGCTGCAGCTCCTCCTCGCTGCTGCTCTGCCAGCCGTGCCAGGAGCTGCGGGAGCTGGGGAGCACAGGGCTGGAGGGGAGGGTCAGGAGGCAAGGATGCAGGCAGGCACAGGCTGGCAGAGGGCCAGGATGGCAGGAGGGCACAGGGATGGCAGGAGGGAACAGGGATGGCAGGAGGGCACAGGGTGGGCAGGAGGGGCACAGGGATGGCAGGAGGGGCACAGGTGCAGAGGCACAGGTGGCAGAGGCACAGGTGAGGGGCACAGGGATGGCAGGAGGGGCACGGGGATGGCAGGAGGGGCACAGCAGCAGCCCCGCTCGTGCCCAGGCTGGGCGGTGCCAGTGCCAGGAGCTGCTCTGGCACTCCATTATTCGAGGTCACTGCATGTGGGCTCCAGAGCCAGGCCCCGCTGCCAGGGCAGCAGCTCTGCTGGGCCCCCTGTCGGCTCAGATCACGCCTGCCCGGCCGTGCCAGCGGTGACAGGGCTGTGGCAGGGCCATGGCAGGGCTGTGGCAGGGCCGTGGCAGGGCCATGGCAGGGCCGTGGCAGGGCCGTGGCAGGGCCGTGGCAGGGCTGTGGCAGGGCTGTGGCAGGGCTGTGACAGGGCTGTGACAGGGCTGTGACAGGGCCATGGCAGGGCCATGGCAGGGCCGTGGCAGGGCCGTGGCAGGGCTGTGGCAGGGCTGTGGCAGGGCTGTGACAGGGCTGTGACAGGGCTGTGACAGGGCCATGGCAGGGCTGTGACAGGGCTGTGACAGGGCCATGGCAGGGCCGTGGCAGGGCTGTGACAGGGCCATGGCAGGGCTGTGACAGGGCCATGGCCAGGCTCAGTGCGTCACCAGCCCCGCTGTGGGGGCACGGGGGCTGCTCCAGCCCATTAATGGCTCCGGGAGCGCTCCACGCCTGAGCTCATTTCGTGGAGCCCACCTTGCACATTTACCTATCATTACTGTAGTCTTGTCAGCAAATGTACAAACAAGCAGGGCTCTGCGTTTCCAAACTGATGCATTAATTTTTAAATAACTGCCATGATAAAAGACTGACAAGGCCAATTCTCTTTCTGGCCTGTCCAACATTACATGGGAATCTCCTGTAATGAGCATCTTCTAGGAAGGCACACAAGGCTTCCAGTGCAATCAGCCGGGGCTCGCCCTTGCATCCCATTAGTCAATTTGACAAGAACAGTCTAATCGGAGACTATTAATCAGAAACTTTCTTCAGCGTTTGCCCTGCTGCAAATACAAAATATTGCTCAGATTCAACATTACTCACCAGGCGGTAGAGTAATGCATTTGAAGTTATAAAGGTCGCAAAACCACAGGGAAGATTATGGTAAAGGAAGGAGCTTCCTGCTCTGTTTCTGGAAGTTGGAGCCCTTCATTGGAACATCAGCCACTGCAGAGATCCAGAGCATTCCTGCTCTCCCAGCACTGCCCATGGGCAGCTACAACAGCCCTGGGATAGCTGCAACATCCAAGGTAAGGAAATGCTAATTATTCCCAGTTAAGATTAGGAGCAGAGTCTCTTCTTTCACAAGGAAAACACAAAGGCAAAGGTGGCAAAGTTATTCCAAAAATGAAATTAAAATTCCATTCCTCTCACATCTGCAAACATGGCTCAGCAATGAGCAATGCTTCCTCGGAAACTCATCCCTAGATGAAATCTACTTACTCTTTGAGAGAAACAATAAATATTTTGTGCATAATATCACAGCTGTTGGTACAAGACTTGTTGTCCTCAGCTCTTTTTTTTTTTTTCATTCATATCATTGAATCACACAACCCTATCAAACTCCTTATAGTTCTGTGGTTGGGTTGGGTTTTTTGGTTGGCTGGCTGAGTTTTTCACATATAAATAGCAAAATCTACCTGCAGCAATTCTGCAGCTCTTTTCTTCCACAAATACCGAACTAGAGGCAAACCAAGAACTCCAAACACGCTTGGCTGGTGACGTTTTCAGTGGATTTCTTGTGTCCATTTTTTTCTTACCAAGTCCTGATTACCAGCCCCTCCAAGCCCTGGGATTTTGTTTCAGATGGCAAACTGGCTTGGCAAGCAAAAGAAAGAAAAGAAGGCAGACAAATGGTCCATTTATTGAAGAGCTCTTCAGTTCCTCCCTGCTCACCCTGACATCCAAGCAGGAACCAGAAGGAACGTGTAACAGCCCATGCACTCCAATCCAGGGCTATTGGCATGTTCTAAACTGGGAAGATTTGACTTATGTGAATCTCCCAGAAGGAAAATCTGCTCCAAGTATATTCTTGTCCAAGAATAAATAATAAATCATCTGCTCCAAAACAAGACTATTCTGTGTAAAATTGGTTTCTTTTGGGGTTTGGTTGGATGTTTTTCTTATTCCTCTTGTTTCTTCAAAATGTAAAGCCAGTCAGAAGTTCTGGACAATGCCAAGTTTATTTGGCTAAAAATGGACATTATACCAGTTCTCAAAAAAGTTATCCATTGTATTATTAATGGAAATTCTCTGTATTTATTTTAGCTCCTATTAAAACAAGATCTATCAAGATTAATGTTAAGTTTGCCAAGTCTAAAATTAGGAAGGAAGCTGAACCACCATGTTGTAACAAGTAGCAAAATTCACCTCAGCTACACCCAGTACCTTTCAAACATGAATTTGCTGGTCAGGCTTGTACAGGAAGAGCCCTTCCCTATGGAGCAGCATCTCCTGTCTCCCCAGGGGCAGTGGCGGCGGCAGTTGAGGCGTCACCCTGTGAGCTCCCGCAGCCCCAGCCGGTTCCTGCTGCCTGTCCCCGCCCTGCGAGGGCTGGAGGTGCCCTGCTGCCCTGTGCCAGGTGTGCCCATGGAGGTTTCCCAGGGGCCAGGGCTCTCCCTGCCCCGTGGTTCCCTCTGCCCCGGCTCCCGCTGGCGCTCGGAGCTCGGCGCTCGCCGGCATCTCACGAGCTGTGTACAGGCAAATCTTTCATTTTTCTTTCATTACCTCGGCATGTACTGTCACTTAATTTTTATGTATGCAATCCTCCCTGACAAATATGATCTGCTGCCTGGTAATTCATCTGACGTTCATTCTGTTCCTTGCTCTAATTACGGCTCCGTTCCCGCCGCGGCGGCGGGCGCTGCCGAGCCCCTGCTACACCTGTCAGCCGGGTCGGGGCTGCCTGATGCCCTTTCATGCCAGTCTGCTGCTAGCAAATACAAGCAAAGGGAGAAATGAGATGAATATATTTGCATAAGCCGCACGTTCAATTCATGGGTCAGCAGCCAGAGAAATGATGGCTCGGGGCGGTTGCCAGGGCAACGCAGCAGCGGGAAGTGCCCGGCCCCGCTGGCGCCCCGTGCCCTGCCCTGGTCTGGGGTGTCCGTCCCTCACAGCTCCTTCAGCAAACGTCTTCATTAAACCAAGCCCAACACCAGGCCATTTCCTGCTGCTGCAAACCTCTAGCTCTGGCAAATTATCCAAAAAATAGAGAGAAACGTCACATGTGCGTATTTTCTGATTGTTAAAATATTCTTTTTCACTTGGATCCGAGAACCGCTGGAAATGGTGATGTGTCCATCCCGCCCACAACACCTCCAGTCCCTCTCACTGCTCCCTCTGTCCGACACCTCTCACCTGTCTGCAGGACACTGGTGATGTGAGGAAGGGCAGGGTTTGTGCACCAGGGGCTGAGCTCTTCCTACTCCAGCTTTCTCAATTAAGAGGGAGCAGCCCTGGTAAAGGTCACAGGCTTGGCTTACATGTGCAGCCAGTTTCCAAGCCCCAATTTATTCTTATTAATATAATAAGTGCAGCAGTCAAACTGGATAAGATCATATAATTAGACATGATCATATTTTGGCCTGTTCAGATGATGTGACTGTAACTTCCTGTGAAGAGGATTTATTTTCATCTCTTAAGTATGGTGGGGATATATCCTAGGACAGCTTTTGATACAAAGGGTAATCTGAAATCTCCTATTTTACGAGAGTAAACTACAGAAATGCTTCCTCTATTTTTTAAGCACACACAAAACAAGGAAGGTATTTTCCTTCCTTGTGCACTGAGAAGCCCAGTGCTACTGGCCAGGATTAGCAATGAAATTTGTTCACATCCAAGAAAGGATTCAGCAAGACACACTCAGCAGAGGAAATTGCACAAACAAAAATGTGAAACAAATATTATGTGTTTCAAAGGCAACTGAGAGACATTAGTTTAAAAGAGCTTAAATATTACACCAAAAGCCAAAGTTCCTTCACTGCTGTAATACAGAAGCACCTTTGGGACTCAAAAAATTCAGATCCCTTAATAAAAATTGAAAATCAGCCACCTCTCAAGAGGTTACAGACACAATTATGAAATACTTTATACTGTAAGACTTGAAGAATGAACTGCATAACTATGCAATTTTCTATAGCACTAGAATTAATGTTAAAACTAAAAATGAGGAAGACAACCTTGAGATATGAGGAAGGTGTGAAGAAAAGCTGGATGTTCAAAGCATAGGCCAGATTTCAAGTGAAGTTCCTTTTTGGGACAGATCAGCCATGAGGGCTCACCCACCTCAGGCACTCCCAGCCCTGTCAGGGCAGAGCCCTGACCAGCAAAGGTAAAAAGGTAAAAGGTATTTGGGGTGAAACACTGAATTCCAGCAAGCACCGTGCAGCCAAAGTGCTCTTTAGAGTGGAAAAGCTGCATTTGCCATGTGTGCTGTAAAACACACACCAGGCCAGGCCTTCCAGAAAAAAATAACAGGTTTTTAAACAGAAGATACCTATGAATGCCTGCAAAGAGCATTTAAAATGCAGTGCCCATGGCCTGACTCCCACTGGTGTCACCCCGGGGGAGGGACACCCTGCACGTGAACATCAGAGCTGGGCGCGCACGCCAGGCCCTGCTAACGAGAACAGCTTACCTAAGGAATGTGCTGCAGTGGTTTTAGAGCTAAAAAACCGGCCTAATCCGAGATCTCCCAGCTTCACCACCCCTGTGGCTGTTATAAACACGTTGGCTGGTTTTATGTCTGCAAGAAGAAAAAGGTAAAAGGTCAAAGCCACAAAAGGTTATTTGGTTCTAATGCTGCAATAGAAGCATCGCCTGGAGCGCTCACGGTACAAAGGGGCTCGAGCAGAACCTGCTTCTTTAGAGCTTTGATAGGCTCAGCCTTCCAAGGCTTCCAGCTCTGCACAGACACAAAAATCAGAGTGTACTTCCCAGCACACAAGAAATACCAATGAGGGAAAATGTAGGAAACAGCTCAAGAGAACAGAGGCAACCTCTTTAACTGCTGGAAATCAAAGACACGAGCCCAGTTCTCTTTGGGAACGATCACTTTGCACAGGAAACTGCACTGCCCACCACCATCCCCTCATGAAAAGGGTAATTACTGTTCCACATATACATAAACTCTGGGCTCTACACAGCCCAGCTGGTTCATGGAGGGTAGATATCACTACAACCGCAGTTTCCCAAGCAGTCATGTCAGAACTGAGTGAGAGGCTCTTTGCTCATGAGCAGACCCAATGTGAGAGCTCCCCATTTCAGCCACTACAGCCCTAATTCAGGTACAAGTGATACACTGCATCAGGGGATGTGTAATGGAGCAAAAAAGGATATCACATTGCTGAAAAATACAGTGAAGAATCCCTCCTTCAAAGGAGAAGGAAATAACAAGCAGCCAAGATGGGTGCTGGTACCTTTTGGGAAATTTGCACTTCCTGAGTCCAATCCTTCCCAAAGCACCTCACTGACACTGAAAGCAATAGTGTAATTTTTGGATAGAGCTCAAAGTTATAAGATGTTCTGAGACAAGAGACTCAAAAATAATTAATGAAAATAGAGAACAGGTTATGAGAGTGTGGGACATATTTGTATTAATATTTCAGAAAAGCCTGCTAGACAGGAAAACTCTTCTCAACTCTCTAAGGTCACAGCTAATATAATGAAGACTATTTCTTAGAGTTCACTGTATCCAGGAGTCTCAGCATTTTATTTCTGACACTTTTCTAATGGCAAGTTTGACACTTCTACTTAATATCAGTGTCTGGAATACAAAGCAGCTCATCTTCCTAATACCACCCTCACTTCGGCCTGAATGCTTTAACGATGAGGCAGAGACAGAAGGAGAAATCCATCTCGCAGGCTCCAGCCTCTCTAAACATGCATTGGCTGAACATCAGCATAATTGTTTTTGAATGTAGGCGCTTACTAATTGGAACATTATATTATTATTCAGTGAAAAGAGACTGAATTAATGTTACCTCTGTGCATCACCCTGCGGGAGTGCATGTGTTCCACTGCACTGCATAACTGCACAAAATATTTCCACACCGTCCTTTCCGGGATTAACCGTTTCTGCTTTTTAAAATACTGTGGGAGGAAATAAATAAAAGATCAGTGAAAAAGCAACATATTTGACTCGTTCCTGGAATTGTGTTAGTCAGCTGCAGGTTGCTCACGTCTTCCAGATCTGCAGCTGCATGACTTTTCTTCTGATTAGCTTTTAACTCCTCCTCTCTGTGTGGAAACTTCGATGCAGTTCGCTAATTAACAACTATTATGAAAAATATGCTTAAATAGGTTTGACATTTTTGAATGGACACAATTATGATTAGCATTAATCTCCTTAATTACCTTGCAAAACATATTTAATGCCTCAAAACAACAAATGTCTCAAATATTTTGCCTTAAGAAACAAAAGGCCATTAAACACCCCCCTTGTAAACATTCGTTATTGCATTGTCTACTAACAAGAATAAGGAAATCTGCTTTCCTTTTTTAAAAGATGGCCAGAGCATCAATAAAGCATCCGTGTTCTTTCTGCGATCAGGTAGAATAATATATTCTATTTCATGCATAATAGGAATTCCAAATGCCCTGCACTGTGCAGTGACAGAGGCTCTCCTGCCCAGCTGGGTGTGCTCAGGCAGCGCCGAGCGCAGCCGGGCCCCGTTCCAGGGCCTCGGGTGCTCAAAGCTCTCGGAATCACGGCAGCACAAAGCAGCACCACCGAGGGCAGCGTGGCCCTGGCTCCCTGCAATACCGGAGTCTTCTTCAAGCCACTCCAGGAATAAAGAGCCAGCTGCACACTTCAGGGAAGGCCAAACATTGCAGGCCCTCAGCTGCTCTCCCTCCTTTGCAGGGGGGCACCCCAGCCGTGTCTGGCACCGCACCCAGGCATCCCAGCACTGCAGGGTTCGGATCGGAGGTCCCTGGCTTCTCACTGAGCCAGCTCTAGAGCCAGAGCATTAACAGAATACCCTTCAACACTTGCAGAGGTTCCCACTGCTCCTCGAGCCCTGCCCAGGGGGGGCACTGGGAGCACCACGCACCCCCTGCCCCAGCACAGCTGCGCTGCCTCTGCATGGCACCCGTGAGGATTCCCCCCTGCAGGAATAAAGGAAGGCAATGGCTTGCTGCCCCTTTCTGCATCTCATGCTTTCCCCCTCAGCACTGACATCTGATGTCCGTTGTCACATTCCCTATTTTATGTGAAACGCTGTTACCAGTTCGTGTTTGACTCAAGCAATGGCAAATTTTCTTTTGCAGATCAGCTGTGAAGGGGCACGACTGTGCAATTCCCCAGGCAGCAAATCTGACAGATTGCAACAGTCTCAACCCAAAACTGGAGAGAGAGCACAGAGGAATTACAGAGGGTGAGGGAGAAAGTGTTATATACACAATAAAATTATTTCATTCTCATTAAAATATTTAAGAGTGGATATGCAAGACCACAAGTGATAATTTTCTAAATGTCATGTCCAATAAGGTTCACCTGACATTTACAAGGAAGTCCCAACTCTCCAGTGGGTTTTCCTGCAGCTCTACATCCCTCATAAATAATGCAGGCATCGGGGCATGACAGAGACAGGCCCTGGGTTTATCACCCTCACACCTTGCCAGGTTGTCACTGCTGCTCCACCAAAAACCCAGACAGGAGCTTCAGCTCCCAGGGAGAGAGGGGGTGACACGGAGGAGCTGGTGGGGAAACTCCCCTGCTGCAGTGCAGCTGCATTGGGGAGGCAGCTTTTGTTCCCTCTTGCCTTTAGGGCTTGGGTTTGGGTTTTTTACCTCTGTTAGAAATTGTAAACATTTAATTCCTAGATTTGTACCAGTTGAAAAACTTCATTTATATGACCTTGAAAAAAGAAATGCATCTTCTTCATGTCTGAAATACAGAGGGAACACAGAGCTGTGGACACTGGAAGCCAGCACAATCCAGAACTGGGCAAGGCACCAATCCGAGACTCTACCAGTTATGTTTTGGAAAATGTAACTCTTATTATAATGACACAGAAAGTTATTTTTAAAATTTAAATAGCCAACCCTGATAAGTAAATGAAGGTATTTGTCAGTATTTTTGAACTAAAAACTACAGAAGACTAAAAAATACAAATATTTCATATAACGAGATCTTACAATTCCGTAGGTAAAACTTTTGTAAGCCAAGATTGCAAAGTCAAGCAGAACCCTTGCACAGCCCAGGGAGGCCTCACACAGCCCTGACTTCTGCTCCCACAATCCCTGGGCTTTTTCCATCTTTGACCACAAGCACAAGGGGCTGAGATGAGCTGCAAGTCTCCCAGGAAATGGTGGCAAAAGGGCAGAAGGCAGCAGGAGCCCCAAGGGAAGGGGAGCCCAAGGCAGAGCTGCTGTGCCCCCCGGCTCCCCTTCCCCTCGGGGGAGGCTGCACTGGAGCTCCAGGGCTGGCCCAGGGTGGCTCTGCCACTGCTGCTCCCAGCGCTCGCCCAGGGGCTCTCCTCTCACACCCAGCAGGTTTTCCTGGATCCTGGAAATTTAGCCACTGACTATGGACTGAATGGGGAACTCGTTTGACAGCCTTTGGCCTAGTGCCTCATGGCTCTGCTGGCAAAGAAAACAAATCTGTTAATAAGATATTTTAACTGTGACAACAAGGAGGAGGAGAACTTTCCAAATATTCATTTATGATAATTACAGAATAATGATGGCAAAAACCAGGTAAAACATGGAGAGAAGGTTGAGAGTGCTAACAAACATGATATAACACATCTGTTCTCACAAGGGATGTATGTCTAAAGATTAACATGTCAAAGAAAATATAAAAGCAGGTGGTAACAGCTTAACTAAAGCTGGTTTGCAGCAATACAAGTATTCCTAAGAGCAACATAAAAGAAGAACAAGTACTTGAAACATTTTCTCAAACCCAAATCCCCATTGCAAAGGAAGTCAATAGACTTCCTTGAATGTCTTCAGAGTGGCAGACAGGCGATGTGAATAGTGAACCCACCAGTAATTAAATGTCCCCATCAATCATGGGCTGGGTAAATCAACCTTGCAAATAACACACGTGTCCCACCAGATCACAGACACTTCCCTCTGCAGCAGGGACCAGAAACTCAGGGCATGGCTGGGGTATTTAAAATGCCACCAGCCACTTGGGTTCAGGTCTGGAAGCAACCCATGGGTGTGCAAAACTGCAAGGGGAGTAAAAAAGTGTTTCTAACCCAGCTGTGCTCACCCCACTGCCTCAGGCCTGCCTAATCCTGCAAGTCTGCAGCACCTCCAGCACAGACACATCCTTACCTTAATCATCTGAGAGAGATCCCCAGCATCAGCCAGCTCCAGGACAATGTTGAGTTCATTGTCTTCAATGAAAGAATCCAAATACTTAATTATGTTGGGGTGGTTCAGTTGCTGCAGAGGGAGGGAATGCAAGAGGAGCAGTTACAAGGTCTGCACCTCTGTGAGCCACAGGGGCACCACAGCCTGGGCCAGACTGCCCCACACAAACCCTGGCACAAACAGCATCACCCTGGAGCTGTCCTTGGCAAAGAGCAGTTCCACCAAACAGGGTGAAACAACCTCTTCTACTGCAAACTTGTAAAACATTGGAAAGCAATGTCCTGAAGGAGGCCTTCTTAAGCAATAATCAATTTTCCCCCCCATTAAATGGAAACAAACCCCCAGATGTTGGTTACAGTACTCAAGGTCTTTTGCCCCTTAAAAGAACAGCTCAAACTAAAACTGAAGGAGGACAAAACCACACAAATTGTACATGTCAGTATCTGATTATTTATGCTGGCTTTTTCACTAATTCCTTTCTTTCATTTCAGTATAGCTCATTCTTACATTCACAACTGATGCTTGAATTTATTTTTTTCCTGGAACCCAAAAATATCACAGATCCTCTTTCTGAATGTAAACCTCAGCATTATTTTCCTCCTTAATATTGAGCAACTGGCTCATGTTTATCCTTCCCTACAGCCTACAGACTCAGGCTACAACTGCATGAATTTGAACAGAAATCCCCAAAATCACAGGAACAGAAGTAATTATTTAATACTTTTAGAATGAAATTTGACTTGCTAAACTAAATTTTTAGCCCTTTGCAGTCTGTTACATTCACTAAAAATAGGTATTTAAAGTGCAACACATCCATGTTTTTAACCAACAATTTAAAATAAGCTACTAAGGCATCAAAATCATTACTTGTTTTAATCACTTAAACACACTCTGGTTTCAGAGCCTTTATCTAAATTATCATTTTTCATATGTGATATTTATACACACACATACATGATATGCACAGCCAAAACTGCTTTCTCCTTTACTGTGTAAGCTTTATTTGCCAACCTGAAAACAATTTTTTCCACAAAACAAAACAAACAAAAAACAAAACCCCAAGAAAAGAAAAATTTAAAACAAACCAAAAAAGTTATTATAAAAATTCTTACCTTCAAGAGGTCAATTTCTTTAATGCAATCTTGCCTTGCCTTGGCATCCATCATTTCAAAAATCTTCAAACACAAAAGCATAGAAGATAAAAATGAAACAACAACAAAAAAGTACTTTATACTTTAACAAGCAGTTGGTGTTTCCTTCCCCAGTTTGTACATCCTCTGCTGTAATGAGTATTCACACAATCCCCAGATCAAAGAAAGATCAATGTTTTCTTTATTTTGAAACCACCACAGGGATAACATTGGGGTAAAACTAATTTTAAAACCCATAGGCAATATTCTAACCAGCACAAAAAAGAAAGATACAAGTTTGTGAATTTGCTGCTGTGATTTTCATTGGTTTAATTATTATCAATTCCATATAGTAAATAAAAGACAAAATGTTTACTTTTCTCTTTTAAACAGATACAGCTTCCACTGATTTCTCTGTAATAATTAACAATAACTTTGAGCATTAATATTCATTTGCAATGATCACTAAATCACTGGAAATGGGAGTTTGGAGGATTTGTTGAAGGATTAAAGGCAAATTTCTTCAAACAAAATGCTGTTCTGAATACTGCCCAATACTTTCAGCCAAGTTTAAAAAAATCTACACTTCTGACATCCAAGTTCTCACAAATTCTTCTCCAAGTCCACCAGCAAGCCCCAGCCTTTTTCCCTTCCATGTTCCCGTGGTTCAGCTGTGTTGGGATGGCAGCTCCTCATGGCACCAGCACAGCCACAGGCCCTCGCTGTCTCACACATTTAACAACTCTTTGGTGAGCCCTCTTCCCAAAGTCAAAGGTGAAATTTGAAATAAATATGAAACGTCAGCAGTGCTGTGCAATCCTGCCGGGGACACAGGAACCCCTGAGGGGCGATGAGGGCCCAGACCCTGCAGGGCAGAGCTGGCAGCCCGGGGTGGTTCCCATCCCACCCCAAGCAGGGGCTGCAGGAAATGCTCACCTGCACCTTCTTCAGAGCCACAGGTTTCCTGTCCAGCAGACACGTAGCTCTGTAAACCTCGCTGAACTGGCCCCGGCCGATCTTTTTCTCAATCTGAAAATCTGCCAAGGTGCAGCGATACGGGTACGACGTTAAATGTCTCTGTCAAAGGAAAGGCAGTCAGGGACCCAGAGAGCCACTCGGCCCCTCCTGCTCCCCTTGGCCCCGGGAGTGGGGAACATCCACCACAAACACACCAACTCCTGGCACACGCAGCAGCAACACGGCCCGGAGGAAGCCAAAGGACTCCTTCACAAAGGGAATGAAAGTCTTGCCTTCCGTGTAAGTAACTCATTGATCCCCAGCTGCTCTGGGGTTGCACAGCCTCTCACAGCTCTGCCTGCCTGTGTCAGCGGGGAGATGCAGCCCAGCAGGCCCAGCCTGACGAGGAGCAGGGACCCCACAGAGCCCAGGGCCACGGGAGCCCCGCTCGGCTCCTCTGGCACAGCACGGCTGCCAAACAGCGCTTCAAAAAGAAATTACCAAAATTAATTACTCCAAGTTAGCACACGGGCCAAGTAGAACACTTTGAGTTTCAGCATCTTGAGCCACTTCGGAGTTTGCACCAAAAGCCCCAAAAAGAGAAGTTGCCAGCGCAGGGGGTGGGGAAGGGCTGCCCAGGGAGGAGGCAGCCTGCAGCCCAGCCATGCCCAGCACAAGTGTCCCGGCAGGGCTGCAGCCTTAAGGAATGACCATTGCTAGCACTGCCATTTCCTAATGCAGCAGGACAGGGCTGGAACTGGCATCTGAAATGCAGGAAAAGCTTTCAGCCCAGCGTTATTTCTGAAGGCAAGTCCCACAGAAAGAGGAAGGTCATTTCTCCACGTGCTCCCTTCAAGCAGTTCAGGCCATGGTTCACTTTAGGAACCCTCCTGTCTCCCCTGCACTCTGGAACAAGTCACCAGCTATTAACTGCAGTCAAAGCAAAAGCTTTTCTAACTTGCAGTCACCATTTACAATAGAAGCAGCACTTCTAACAGCGTTTTATGAGGCAACTACTAGAAAACTTTATTTTTCAGAAAGAAATCCACACCGAAATCAAGGACGGTTTCCACTCACCTTTCCTAAACCATTAAAGTGTGTGTTTACACCAAGAGTGCTTACGTGTAAACTAATATTTCAAGCACGTGCCCAGAAATATCTACCAACTCCTGAACTTGAAAGCATAAACAAACGTTAGGCAAGTGTGAGGGGAATGTGCCCCAGCCCCTTGGCCACGGAGAGCCCCAGAGCCTGCTGGTGCTGCTGCCCATGCCTGGACACCTCTGCTGATGTGTTCTGGCACCTCCAGGACTGCAGCTGCACATTTACATATGCAATGACCTAGATTTGCATGGGCTATCACAACCTATCAGACCTAATTAAAGTAACGGAGCTTTCAGAGAGGGCAGGAGATGTTCGACTGTGGAACAAACCAGGAATCATCCTCAGGTGAGCCCAAAGAGCACCAGAAAGCTCCCTCTGATCTCAGGCCACCTTCCCTTCTTGCTGTAGGTGAAGGCTGGCAGGACCCCCAGAGCACCGGGACCCAGCTGCTCCCCAGGCACACACTGCACTGAGTCAGGACTCCTCACATGGGGCTCTCCACTGCTTTCCAGTCCTTCCACAACTCACCACCACCATTCTTCAGAAAGCTGGCAAAGAACCAATCCCTCTTCATTCAAACCCATGATCTTTATTTCTGCAAACCTCAGAGTTTTCATGTACAGATATCAATTGTGTGTAGTAAGACACCACCGTCATCTTCTAACTCGTCCATTAAAAATACATTTTCTCATTCTTAGGACAGATTTAGGCTCAGGTTTCCATAACTGCAGTCAAATCAAGCCCCTGCCTCTACAGATCAGGTGTCAAGGTCAACAATGGAGCTTGAATTAAAAAAAAAACAAACCAAAAACAAACCTAAATGAGCCAAGAAAAGAGGAGAAAAAAACCAACCAAGCAAAAGGAACCCCAACCCTGGACAGTACAAAAACTGGGCTGTTTGCACAGTTCTGTTCCCAGGGCAGCTGTAGGAAGGGCACAGTCTGGGAAGAACTTGTTTTCAGACAAAGGCTGCTCTCTTCATGCACACAAGGAAGTCTCATTCTCCTCCTACTCCATCAAAAAAAAAAAGCACCAAAGAATTCCTCATGCAAATAAAAACCTCATTCATTTTGAAGAAGAAATGCAGAGCTCATTCCAAGAACAAGCTCTTCTGGACATCTCCTCTGGCACACATGTGCTCTGTGAGATGGAACCAGTGGTGCCAGAGCAGAAATTCCAAAGCTGGCAAAAGCAGGCAAGGGCAGCCCTTGTCAGAACGTCAGGAGGAATCCTGCCAGGGCTTTCAGCCTCCGATTTTGAGGTGTTACAAGATTGTCTGCAGAACAGAATTTGTAAGGTTTCTAAGGAGAGGCAGGTAGGATGCCTATACACCCTGAACACATTTGTTGTGTTTTAGTTTCCTTCACGAGTAGTTGTCCAGAATTTGTGTTTTGGGATGGGGAATAAGAAAAAACTCTTCTGTAGAAAGACTTTCAATCTCCAGAACAATTACTGCTTGGCCAATACATTTACCTCTTTGTAATGACTTGAGATCCAGGGAAAACCTGACCAGCCCCAAGAGAGCTGTGGGAGCAGCTGTGCCTGCAGCCTCTGAGCCCTTGTTTTGGGCCAAGGAGCACCCTGAGAGTGAAAGCAAAATATCCCAGATACAGCCCCACTGCAGGGCCAGGCCTGTCCCCTGCTCCCCCAGAGGCACCGGGAGCCCAGGGCTGAGAAAGGGGATTGCTCACTGCTAATTGGCACACTACAGAAACCCAGAGTGCTAATGTTAATTAATAATCAAGTCAGTTGTTTTACTGCTGATTGGCATGAGGAAAACAGGCACCAGTCAGCCCTGCACAAAGGGCTGCAGGCATTTAGAGTATTTGTAATCAACCTAAAAACTGTTAGGATTAGTTAACCAACAGTTAAAAAGTCAGACAGTCCAATCTTCAGATGCCAATAAAAGCATCTTTCCTGTAGAGCCATGAAATGAAATATTCTTTAGAAGAGTAAAAACATACTCGCCCAATTAATTTTCTGAAATCTCATTAAAAAATTTAGCCCGACTAAGTCATACACTTCTGACCTGAATTTTAATTATCTTTACGCTGGATATAAGGTTTTTTCTGATATTTGCAATGCATCATTAATTTTAAAGGAACGGTTTCCTTGCTTCTAAAGTGCATACTTCATCTGAGTGACATTTACTGTAACTAATTTCACCTTTAAAAGACATCTGCAGTGCTACTGGGGGAGCTCCAGCCCCTCCTGCAGAACGTGCACACACCATAAGCAATGATTTACTATCAACATCAGTATTTCAAACCCTTTTAGGATGTCCAAAATTATACACCTGCCTCCATTCAATAATGCCTACCTGAAAAGAATTTTGCATACTTTGAGGCTGAAATTCCAGTGTGAATTTATGAGAACACATTAGAACAGATTGATTAAAGAAGGAACTTCTAAGCTTGCAAGAGATGAGGAAACTTTTAAAATATGGATTATCCTTCAAACAGGTAGCCAAGTAATTATTGAAGAATACATCAGGTTTTTCAATTTGAGCTTCAAAATTAGACTACACAGTCATAAAATATCCTTCACCTGACTTGTTACCTGGAATTAAAGTTTGCTGAAGAACTTGGCTTAAGTTTCAAAGTCTCAGCACCCCTGTCAGCATGATTGGGATCTATCCTGATATCCAGATATTCTGGGCCTATCTAGACATTTGTACTACTACACCACAAGGGAAGAGAAAAATACCAGCTTGGAAATAGTAGGACAAGGTGACATTCACAAAGAAATTAAAATTACCATAGAAATAATCTCTTAACAGCTCTGCTGCAAAAATGTGAGTATATAAAAGAGCTATTTAAAAGTGAGTTACTGTGTTTATTTAGTATGAAAACTAAGTGAAAAATTACAACTCTATATTTTTATATCACTGATTTACTCCTAAATAATTTTTATTGCTCACTGCTACTTAGTGTTTACACACTAAGTAATCTGGAGACTTAAATAATTAACACCTTCATTCTGGAACATTACTAGAAAATGTTCTCCCTCTTGCTAATGAACTTCCTTGGGGTATTTCTGGGCAGGTATGAGAGCCAAAAGCCAAAACTGTCATTTTATTGGACATTTTAAAAAAATGTTTGTATTACAGATAACTTCTAAGTATCCAGCATTACTCAAAGGCTTCATCTTATTAGCTGAACTACAGCAGTTAAAGACAGAAAAGCCTGACTCATATTCTGTACTGATGAGCTATAAAGCAGAAACAACACCTCTGTCAGAACTGACAAAAAAAAGCAGCTTTAGGAAGCAGCATAATTATAGGAGAAGCTTCTGGGAGAGGAGTTGCTGCTCTGGACTTTTGGGGGCTGGCACAGCAGTTTGTAAGGAAGGGGCTGCAAGGAAGAGAGTGCTGTTCCACACAAAGCTCCCTCCTCATCCAAGGCTCTAAGAACTCATGTTCTGGTTTTTTCTGCTTAAGTTTTTATCTCTGCCATTAATGACATTTCTCATAAGACCAGTTTGGTTAATTTTATCTTCCCAAACCTCCCCCCACAAACCATTACACAGCATGTCTGCATTACTCAGATTTTTCAGAAGAAAGAAAGGATCTAAGTTCAGATTCTCCAGGTAAAAAGTATCAGAGATTTGAAAAAATGTATATAAATATATTCCTGAAAAAGGAAAAACAGAAATACGTCATCAGCAACCCTATCATGCCACCAAGGGAAGGCTTCTAAACAGTACCTTTTCTATATGCATTTTTCCAGTTCCTTGGTAGACTGTATATTTTTGTTATTCAGGTCTTTTTATGTTATTTTGACAGCAAAACCAAAGGCAGTCTTCCTGCAATTCTAATTCCAAATTAGACCATTCTCAGAACAGTTTACTAGAGCCCTCCATTAACAGGACTTGGGTATTACCAGAGTTGAGGGGAGGTTTCACTGAACAATGACCATAGAGCAAAATGAGCCCACTCAGCATCAGCATCACAGCAGAACACAGATTATTAGCTACTAATTACACTTAACTATGTCATTACAAATTCTAACATGTGCTCCAAGATGCCATGAATGTATCTGCTGCACAGGAACACTTCCTAATCTTGTTCATGAAATAATTACAGGGGCACTATCCTGCCAAATGAGGCAGTAATTAACCCTAATTGCTCAAAATGCAACTGGCTAATTCTAGGAGATTAATCAAGGGGATTCAATTATTATTAAATGACTTAATATGACAAATTGCTACATTAGGAGAGGGGGCTTTGCTCCACACCATGGTACTTTCCCAGCAGTGCATTCAGTGTGTGTGCACAGAACTCCCCCTCAGCAGAGGCTGTGCTGGGCACTGGCAGAGCTTTCCCAAGGAAAGTGGGATTGAGCTCCAGCTCGGGGACCCTGCTCAGTCCTGCTCAGGGACCTGCTCAGCCCTGCTCTGCTTGGGGACCCTGCTCAGCCCTGCTGTTCTCAGGGACCTGCTCAGCCCTGCCCTGCTCAGGGACCCTGCTCACCTCTGCAGTGGGAACAACAAATGCTCACCAGCCCTCCCCATGGTCACATCCCACCCACTGCTGCAATTCTCTTCTTTCTGACAGCTTTCCATGCTGCTTTTGGTTCATTCCTTAATACAACACAGGGGCAAAACTGAATTGCTCTGATCAACAGAAAACAGGCTGAAAAGTCAAGCAGCCAGAATTCACAAAATCCAAGTTTCATGATTACACAGACTGTGGGTTAATCCTGGTTTTAGCTCCCTTCTGCAGAAAGGCAGGAAGAGAGAGGAGCTGCTACAGTGAAACTTCATTATAGTGTGGACAAAACACATTGCAGGATGAGTTCCAGAGACTTGCAGGGAGCCTACAGTTCCATGGAGAATGAGCTTTTTCTTTTATCTGGTAATTACTTCTCCGGCACTTACTATAAAAAGAGATAAAATACATTTATTCACTTACACAATAATCTATTTTACTTTGGCCTTTTCTTCAAAGAGTCAAAGACATGAGAAAGCCAACTCAGTATGTTTTCATAAGATGATTTAAAAACACTAGCTTTAAGTAAAATTCAAACTATTTCCTCTTTCTCTTATTATAATCAAGAAGTGGGTTCAGGAAACTGTCTGTCTGGCAGAATCCCAAACTGGATATTCCCTAAAACTGCTACAACTGCACTAAAAACAAAAGGAGGGGGACAAAAGCAGCTAAATGCTAAGAAATCAGGAGACCTTTATGGAACGAAGGCAAGAAAAGACAGAGGGAGAGGGATCAGAGCCACCCGCACTTACCTGAGGATCATGCTGGAATTCCTGCCCTGGCAGCTTGCACAGAGGGTTGTTCTGGTCCCCTAGATGATGAGGATGGTTGTGCTGCCCTTCCATGGTATCATACCAAACTCTGCCTCTCGGCTCTGCTGAGGCAAAAGAAAGGGGAGAGGTTTCAGGCCAGCCCAACACAGCAATGGGAAATGAGAGTCTGATCCCCTTCAAAAATGGCACCAGAACCTGCAGCAGCTGTAAAGAGCTGCCCAAGAGGCAGCTGAGGCATTCCAGTGCTGGAGCCACAGTGTGATCCCAGGTTAGGTGATCCTCAGGGACAGGGCTGTGCACACACCTCAGGCACACCTGATGGGGCAGCTGTGGGACCCCTCCCCTGCCTGCAGAGAAACAACCAACACACCCACATTGTCCAGCCCTACTTGAACCATTTGTGTTCAAGCCTGACTCGGGGACAAACTCTGCTAATTCTGCCGGCTGCTCAGGGAAGCAGGACTGGATCACAGCACTCCCCGCTCCACACCAGCTCTGGGGCCAGGCTCTGGCCCCGAGCAAAGTCAGGCCCCAAAACACAGTCACAGCACTTAGAGAACACCCACAATAAATACACCCAGAAAAGGCCATTCACAGGTTTTGGTCATCCCTTTCCCAAACCCTGCCATTCCCAGACGCATCTTTCCTGTCCTTGGCACTGACTGAAGCCTAATGGAGACAAGGGAAGATTTAGTGGCCAATACAAGCATTTGCAGAAACTTATTTCTAGAGTTTTGGCAAGTATTCACTCAGTGAAAGAACACAACCTGACCTCATTAGTGTATTAATAGTGCGTGCCTGGCACTTGGTCAATGACTAAGTCTTAGTTTAAAATACAAAGGTATTTTAAATATTTGTGGGAGTGGGGGAGAAAATATGTTGAAGAAGAATTTCTGCAGCAAGTAGTGCTCAATTCTTTTAACAGTTGTCTGTGAAATAAACCCTTAGCTCTGGCAGATCTTTCCCAACACCAGCTACCATAACACAAGGGGAAAGCAGAGAGAGGCTCTTCTCATGTCTCAAGCAAATGAACCTTCACTCTGACAAAAGAGCTGCAGCTCCTGATACATTACACAGGTGAACACATGGGTTGCTCTCAATAAAAACAGTTTTTCAAAGTCAGTACCATGAAACTCCAGTGGGGGAGGGAGAAACACTGCTAGTATGAAGAAGTTTGATTTTAAGATCTTTTCAGTCTCAAGCATCTGTAGGTTTATTAGTAACCAGGTGAAGATACCTAGATAAAACTATGTCTCAATACTGACACTACAGTGCCCTATGAAATTCCTACCTTATGTTATACTGCTGGAACTATCTTAATTATTTTATTATTCAAGATCTGGAGAAAGGCAGTTTACTTGAAGGGAGAGCCACATGTTCTCGCTCTTCCAAGCCCACACACATAGAGCAAAGCCTGGTTCCAACACAGGAACCTGGACAGGGCACATTCCCAGCACAGACACGTCCAGGCAGGGCCACTGAAGTGTCTGCAGCCTGACACTGATCAAACTGGGCATCCACTGTGTCCTGCCTCCCGAAGGACTAACGCTCAAAAACAGGGGAGGCATTTACTGATTTATCTCTGGACATGGGAACCTGAACGCCCTGACCACAGCCCAGCCTTGGCAGTGCCCAGGGGCCCCAAGGAAACTCGAGGAGCAATCCTTGCTGTGAGGGAGCACCAGGGCAGGGACTCGGGGCCCAGGAGAGCCCACGGGCAGGGACGGGCCAGGGCAGGAGCTGCACTCGGGCACTGCTCGTTTGAAGTGCTGCAGCTGGAAGCAGAGGAAGGAGCAAGAACAAAATAGCAGCTTTGAAAAGAGATCCAGCAGAGCTCACATGACAGCACGGAGCCCGCTGACACCTCGGGACAGCGTGTCCTGCCCAGGCTGTCAGCTTGGCTATTCCAGGCTTTGGCACTGCACAGGGACAGGGAAGGGCAATCCCCGGGAAGGGGATCTTCAAATAGCAGCCAACAACACCCAGGCACTGCACTGCAGCACGAAAGGTGCACTCTGAACACTGCCTTGTTTTCACTTGGCATTGTCTTAGCTCTGCAGTTTCCCTTTTATTCCCGCTTCCAAATTTCCTACAGAGTTCTGCAGTATCACACATTTTAACACTGAGTCTTGACTATGACTGTAAACCAAAACATCTTTGAATTGCATGAAGCATCACATGGCTTTCCAGAAAGTGAATAAAAGAACAGGATCATCATTAACATCACGGGAAAAATGGCCACAACCCACATGGGATGAACAGCTCCTTCTCCCACACTACTGTCACCTTACTCTGTACAGTTACTACTCCATGCAGCAGCACTCACAGGTAACCTGGCGTTTTTCTAAATACAGGGAAAACAAAAACTCTCTTGTGCAGTCAGCTCCCCTGCCACATCCCCAGCTGCAATTCCTCTCTGGGTACCAGTGTCCATACACCTAATCAGTAGAGAGCAAAACACAAAATCCCATCAAACCCCTGATACCTTGCAGGTGCCTGACAGGTGGGATTCTCAGGGCAGAACAGCCCAGGGCACTTGGTAGCAAAGGCCAGGATCATTAGTTACAAGACACTCATTAAGGAGCAGAACCTCATCAGCATCCTGGCACTCAGTCCCAGCCGCCCCGGTGCCCCGGGTGCTCCTGGTGAAGCAGCTGTGCCCAGTCTGATCGGGTATCACCATGTGTCTCAGGATGCCTCCAACTCAACTGCAGGCCAAATGATTTGCTCCCAGATGTATAATCAACATGACAGGACCGTGCACCTCTTGAGCAGGCAGCAAAGCAGCAGCTTGTGCTCAGCGTTACAACTGCTTTCTGTACCAGCACTTTTCACCTTCCTGCAAGACACAGCAGCTGCTCTGTGTGCCCCGTGCTCAGCCCTGCTGCTGCCCACCACACACACACAGATACACACAGAACCGAGAGTTAAAGCACAGATATGTCACACACACAAATACACACAGAACTGAGAGTTAAAGCACAGATATGTCACACACACAAATACACACAGAACTGAGAGTTAAAGCACAGATATGTCACACACACAAATCTGCTTCCCCCTCAGTCACTGTATGCCTCTCTTATCCTCCTACACAGGGACTTGTGGGGGAGCCAAGCAGGTCTGTTTGGGTACCTTGTGTAAAACAAACAGAAACAAACAGCAAGTCATATATGGTTCCAGAAATCCACAAGCCGATTAAAACCAGTAAAGTACACGACTTAACCTAGTGCACAAATGTCCATCTTTTACCACACATGGGGAGGTTGAGACTGAAATGCAGCAGGGCACACCCAGCAGGCCCCCAGGCAGCTGTGATACCCACAGGGATGGGAGTACCAACCCTGGGTACCCACTGCCAGGGGAGTCAGGCTGGAATACCCACAGGGATGCACTGCCATGGGGGCAGGCTGTGGTACCCACAGGGATGCACTGCCATGGGGGGCAGGCTGTGGTACCCACAGGGATGTGCTGCCATGGGGGGCAGGCTGTGGTACCCACAGGGATGCACTGCCATGGGGGGCAGGCTGGGATACCCACAGGGATGTGCTGCCATGGGGGCAGGCTGTGGTACCCACAGGGATGTGCTGCCATGGGGGGCAGGCTGTGGTACCCACAGGGATGTGCTGCCATGGGGGGCAGGCTGTGGTACCCACAGGGATGCACTGCCATGGGGGGCAGGCTGTGGTACCCACAGGGATGTGCTGCCATGGGGGGCAGGCTGTGGTACCCACAGGGATGTGCTGCCATGGGGGGCAGGCTGGGATACCCACAGGGATGTGCTGCCATGGGGGGCAGGCTGGGATACCCACAGGGATGCACTGCCATGGCAGCCAGGCTGTGGTACCCACAAGGATGCACTGCCATGGGGGGCAGGCTGTGGTACCCACAGGGATGTGCTGCCATGGGGGGCAGGCTGTGGTACCCACAGGGATGCAGTGCCATGGGGGCAGGCTGGGATACCCACAGGGATGTGCTGCCATGGGGGGCAGGCTGGGATACCCACAGGGATGTGCTGCCATGAGAGCCAGGCTGGAATACCCACAGGGATGCACTGCCATGGGGGGCAGGCTGGGATACCCACAGGGATGTGCTGCCATGGGGGGCAGGCTGTGGTACCCACAGGGATGCACTGCCATGGGGGCAGGCTGGGATACCCACAGGGATGCACTGCCATGGGGGGCAGGCTGGGATACCCACAGGGATGCACTGCCATGGGGGCAGGCTGGGATACCCACAGGGATGCACTGCCATGGGGGGCAGGCTGTGGTACCCACAGGGATGCACTGCCATGGGGGGCAGGCTGGGATACCCACAGGGATGCACTGCCATGGGGGGCAGGCTGTGGTACCCACAGGGATGTGCTGCCATGGGGGGCAGGCTGTGGTACCCACAGGGATGTGCTGCCATGGGGGGCAGGCTGTGGTACCCACAGGGATGTGCTGCCATGGGGGGCAGGCTGCCACTCCTCCTGGAGCCACTGTGCTGCTCACTGCAGGCTCCCCAAAGGCTGCAGCAATGCAAACTGTTTTACAGAATAAACACAACCACATCAGCACCACTTTCTTCCTCTCTACTGCCCAATAATATTCTTCCTCTTCCTTGCTCATAAAATAAATCTGCCAGGATACTCTATGAGATTACCTATATATTTAAATGATGATCTGGCCTTATGATTACATTATCGCTGTGGTTCAGGGTAGGTGCTCTGGGGAAGGCAGCCCAATCCTAGGAGAGTATTATTTTCGAGTGACTTTTATTGTCCATTACTTTACACCATTTCTGTCACAGCTATGATGCCTGGTAGGAATAGTTCACAACAGAAATATCTTTGTCGTTAGTATTCTCATTGCAATTTAGTCAGATCAACCTTTAAATCTCATCCATCATACTGAAGAGCTTTGGCAAAGCAAGCACAGTAATATATGCTTCCATGCAAAACCTAATTACAGGCTAGGTTAAAAAGCCTACCCTGTTCCTTCTGCAGTGCAAGGTGACAGGAAATCCTGAGCATCCCTTGGTTTCTCACTCTCCCTTTTTGCCGGTGAAGTGCATAACCCGTTCATTACAGCAGACTGATTCTGTCTGGCACATGACAAACTTACTTGAACCTAACAATTAAACTTCTGACAGCGTTTCCAAAAGCAGAGAGTATTTACTGTAAATGCCTGACAATTTTTTTCCTCTCTGCTCATCTCTCTCAACAGTCACCTTATGATGACTGGAAATTACCATAAGCAAATAGCAGTCTAACATCCAAAAAACCCCTCATGTAAATGTGAAATACACACCTGCCAACACTGAAAAAAAAATGAATATGAATGTTAAACGAAACAACATGAGGAATGGCACTGAAACGCTTGAGGAGAGAACACTGCAAGGGCACCGTTAGAGAATGTGATTCAGTAAAAAAGTGCCCAGCAAGAGCTGCCTGTGGAGGGTGGTGCTCATGCACGGCCACCCTGCCCTGTGAGAGGGACTGGAGCCTCTCTCACCAACAGCTCTGGCTGCACTGAGGGAATTCAAGCAAAAACTGTTAAACAGAGCCCAGTAAATCACCCAGACACAGCTTCTGAATTTCAGGCCTAGCATCACGATGAAACTGCATCTCTAGAGTCACACACACAAACATCACAGTGTGAGTTACCTGCAATCTGTAACCCCTGGGAAGGACGAGGGTCCTTGTAACAAACTGACCACTGAAGAGAAGATGGTGGTTTAGTCACACCTCACATTTCAGAGGGTTGGATTTACCCTGACAGCAGATGCAGATGGGTTTCTGCTAAGACTTTGTGCAAACCAGATTTTCAACAGCCAGTAAGGGATGGGCTCCTCAAAGACCCCAAATCCCCTAACTGAGAATGTTTTCATGAAATGGCTGAAAAGCCCTGGAGCTTTTTCATACCCTGTCAACAACTGATACTCATTAAACAAATGCTGTGACAGACACCATAATTCACTGTTCCATACCTAGAAGCAAAATGACATTAAGTCAACTATTTAAAGCTACGCAGAGTCATCTCTCTGTGGATGTCAATAAAACAAATGCTTCCTGCCAATAATTAACTGTATGAAACATCCCACTCTGTTTCAAATCACTACCTACACCCAGCTCAGGTCTGTATTCCCATTCTAAGCAAGCAACACTATAACTTCAAATACTCTATCTTCTAGTTTGGGGGAAAATCTAGTACAGTGGCTGGAAAATAGCAAGGTTGGGCAGAGTGTGCTTGGCTGGATCACTGTGTTTGAGGATGCCACTTGAGCTAATACAACACTTTTGAGAGAACATTTCAAGTGCCCATCTCTCACCAGGCAGGCAGGCAGCTGACTTCTAATTCTAGTTTTAAGTTTTAAAACTTTTAGCAGAGTTAAGGGTTGGGGTTTTTTTGGTCAGTTTTTTCCTGTGTTGTAGTACCAGCTCCCTAGAACTTGGTCCTAAACCAGAAAACATAATTGTCTAAGTCTTCTGGACACATTTCAGATGCTCTGCAGATCCATCCATTCCAAGGGATGGTTTCACAGGGCTCCTATTAAACAGCTCCAGGATCAGTGCCAAGAGCACTTGGTGATTCACATTTTAAGGTAAATGCTCCTTCTCACCAGCTTAACTGGACTATTCCCACCCCTTCTTCCACTGCACTCAATTTCCTAGTAAACACTACATGTAAATATTTATGTGTGATGTTTGTGTAGGATGTAAACATCAAATACATATTCACATCCAAAAGTCAGGATGGATAGCAGGCAGCAGCATTTAAAGGGACAACAGTTCCTCTGAAGAGAGCTGATACTGTGACCATGGTGCAGCAACAGCAGGCCGCATTCTTCCCCTACCAGTTTTCACTTAGGTGTGTTTCAGTAAAGTAACAAGCCAACTTTAGTTTATATTCTTGCAGTTGCAATTTTGAGCCCTCCAGAAAATTCACCGTATTCATTTTTATCACCTTTGAACCATTAGAGCCAGATCTCTCAGGCCACCACGGCTGGTAATGAAACACATGTCAAAAATAAACACATACCAAATCTACCTGGAATTTTACTGTACTGCTTACCAAGCATGTGACAACATGCTCACGTTTTAATTTATAATGCAATAAAGCTTTCAAACACGAAGCCAAATTATTTAAGAACACTTCTGTTATCCTTCTTGGAATTCATTCATTTCTGATGAAGGGAAGATTAAATATAGGCTGGAAATATATTCATAACGTAAATGTTCACAGAAACTGCCAGACATTTT
This sequence comes from Zonotrichia leucophrys gambelii, assembly GCF_028769735.1. Lineage (NCBI taxonomy): Eukaryota > Metazoa > Chordata > Aves > Passeriformes > Passerellidae > Zonotrichia > Zonotrichia leucophrys. Next base: position 1,063,467 of record NC_088186.1, read on the forward strand.
CACATCATTAAATGCTAACTGAAATGAGTCCCATCCCGTGGAACACACACTGTCTGTACCAGCAGCACCACCCCCGTTCCAGGCTGGCTCCTGGCACAGGAGGGAACATCTCTGAGCCCCCAGCCAGGTGACAGTGACAGCTGAAACACAGCTCCACTCTCCTGCAGCACCTGAAGGACCCTTGTCAAGGAGAAGAGCCAAAACTCAAGCACTCGGGCAGATGGATTGTTCTGAGGCTATGGTGAAACCCCTCAACCCAAACCAACCCCTACAATAAGTTTCTATCAGACACAGCAAAGAATGCAAACTGCTTCCACAGCTGGATCCTGTCAGACACCTTTAGTGACCTCCCATCCCGCACAGGAGCACAAGTGAACAGACCACCTTAAGCCGGTAAGACAAAACCAGAACCAAGATCCAAAGTTTAAAAAATAAATTAAATAAAAAATTTTAAAAATAAATTTATTTTATTAAAAAATAAAATCAGCTCTGCTGCTAAAGGGGCAAACCCTGAACGTGGCATCCATTCAGCCCAGCCCGTCCTCAGAAAGTTTAACAAAGTTTTCTATAAATCTTTATGTACATATATGATTGGAAACACCACCACTTAGAACTTACAAATATCTTTTAATTAGAACACTTCCAAGCACTCAAGAAGTGTTAAGCAAACCTCACAAAAATACTTCTGAAATACTGCTGAAATTTCTGAAATGTTTGAGAAAGGTAGATCAAAGTACGAGAGCAAGCCCATGTCAGATGGGCTCAAAATCCACAAAACCTGCTGGAACCAACTCTGCTCATGCAGCTTCTCTCTACAGCCGTGCTGTTGGCTATTAAAGACTCAAATTATATCTTTTATCCAGAGAAAACGAATGGAGGAAAATCGAGATATATGTTCCCCCAACTTCAAAACATCAGAACAACAGCTTGAAGTATTTACATTTCCCATAATCAGAAGGAAAAGGAAATGATGCTGAGAATTGTGCAGCCCAGCCAATCCAAGGATTCATGTGATTCAAATCCAAAAGCAACTTCAAAGCCACCTCATAAAACTCTACCCAAAATGTGCAGGCAGCCAGATGTTGGCATCGCAGGAAGCGCTTCACAGCATCTGGATCCTGCAAGCAACAGCCAAACGGAAGCAGAAACTCTTCTCCACGTAAAAATATTTAACATTTCTCTACTTACAAAAATAGCTATGCTAGAAATAGCATCTGTGGGTTTTCCACCCCAGCATAACCGGGGCGGAAAAGCGAGTGAGTGAGACTGCATTATCAATACTGCTACTAAATAAAAGTCAGCTTCCCTGCACATTCCTGAGTACCTGCAACTGATGGCACAAGTTTTCCAAAAACAAATGCAGCTCTTTGGTTCATCTCCCCCCTTCAGTATCCCTGCAGGCAGCACATCTCCATCTCCCCTCCCACACGGGCACAGCTGTCCCTAAAGAACAAGATTCATTCACCAGTACCTTGCAGACCAAGGCCACAGGGTAAAACAAAGAAGATCTGTTCTTTACAATGTCTGCAGAGCTACTTTTATTACTTATTTTGATGACAGACAGGGTTAATGAAGTTCTTGCAGAGAACTCTCCCTTTCCTGGGCTAAATGCCCAAATTCTTTCAGGATTCACAAGACTTGTCTATTTAAATTGGGTCCAATTTTTTTTCCCTACAGAAAGGCCTGCACAGAATGTTCTGAAGAGAAGCTGGGAATTAACCTTTCAAGAAAATTATAACTAAATGTGCAAGCTCTGTATAAGAGACAAATCACATTTCCCACCATATTCTGCCCTCTGTAACCATTTTCTATTGGTCTAATAAGCTTCAGTGTTGAAGCATAAACTCAGTAGTATCAGATTATTAAAAACCATGAGCTTACTCATGGAAACAAGAGTCCTGCCCAGCCTGCATTTCTTTCCTAATCTCCCCAATGCTGACACCTTATTAATACCTGTGAATAACACACTACAACTCATCAAAAGAAATTTTTCAAGTCCAGCAAAATCCAGGTGCAGCTATGCCTGACCAGGGAAGTCGGAAGCCACGTGGCAAGGCAAGTGCAAAAGCAGAACAGTCCCTCTTCCTGCACTAGTGATGAAGCAGAAAAGCTAAAATAAGACATTACAGTCACTTCAAAGCACAAACCACAGGAACTAAAAGAAATCCCAATAAGTCAGTCACAGAATAAGTTATTGCATACCTTAATACACAAAGAACTAAGTGCAAACACAGGTAGAGAACCATCCCCAACACTGTTTACTCTTGGATGGTAAAGTTCTTACATCTGACACAATGTTATAAATTGAGTAATTGACCCACAAGGAAGTAAAGAGCTCAAGAGAGTTAAAAATTACCCTATAAATACCATAAAGATTAACAGGTTTGTAATACCCACCCAAGAAGCGCTTACTCTAAGTAGAATGATTATGAACACACAGCAAGAATATTTACTCCATGGCCCTGAGTTCAGTATATACAGACTCCACAAAAGGCAGCGCTGCTTCTTAATACACTGACAGCTGAGAGTCACTCCTTGGGTTTCCCAGCTGATCATAGGGTGGCACACAGACACATGGTTGTGACTTACTTGGTTCCTTAAAATACAGTCATGTTTTTTAAAACCTTTTAATCGTTTCTTGGGGGGTTTTGTTACAATTTAATATTTCTGAGACTCTCATTTTCTTTACAACTCTGATAGAAGAGCTAATGAAACATCAGCAGCACAAAGAATTAATCAGAATCTCCATGAAAGAGGAAGGAACTTGTGTTCATGTTTAGTATCTGTGTACCCTGAAACCCTACTCTTGGGGAAAGAAACTTCAAATGCCTACAGCTTTTCTCCCCCTGTCCTCACTGCAATGACAGAGATTTGCCTCAAGAAGCAGAGCCCACCACAAACCCTCCAAGAAAGGCTTCACATTCTGAGGAAAGGAAACAGGAAACAGTGTTCCAACAAGGAGAAAACTCATGCCTTTTCAGGATGGCAGCAACAAGACACTGAAATTCCTGAAGGTATCACATTGAATGTACTTTGAAGCTGTCATCTGTGCTGTAGGTGGGCATTCCCCAACTACTGCACCCTCTGCAGGGACTTTCCTCTCCAACTCCGCAGTTTAAAAATCACCAAGTTAAGAAAAAAGTCACTTCCCAAGTCAAAGGGGATAGCTGACTCTAAGGAAAGAAAAATCAGAACTTACATTATCCTGGAGCACTTGAGGCAGGAGACAGTGGTGGTGTGGGAAGGGAGCACCAAGCAGGGGTGAAAGGGCTCGGCCTGTGCCACCCCAGCTCTCAGAGGCAGCAGTCCCAACCACCCAGCATCTGCTTCTGCTCTCAGCAGGGACTTAAAGCTGCACTCCATGCACTCCAAAAACCATGAGTTTTTAACAGGCTGGTGGATACTTCCCTCACAGCAAGAGGGCTTCCCAAAGACCCAACGACAAAAGTAACTGGAGAACAGGATCTGTCACTGAGCTCTGCAAAACGAAAGACTTGCAAATCCTCCCCAGGGTGTGGAGCAACACCTGCTCTGTCAGCAGGCTGAGCTGGGACCGGGTCACAGCCCTTATCAGAGCGGTTTCTGGCCCTGCAATCCCACCCACGTGCTGACGAGACCGTGATTCATCTGCAGACACTGCGTGGAGGAGCACGATGGCAACAGCCTCCCCCAAAGGGACAGCACAGCCAGTCCCAGAGTCCCACCACATCAAACAGGGAAGGGTGTTTGGGCTGAAAGGTGGGAGGATGCACTGAAACAAGACACTGAAAGCTCCCCTGGAAGGTCCCTCAGGTTTGCTGGCAGTGCTGCCCTGGCTGGAGGGAACACTCTGGCAGCCACTCGTTTTGGAAGGTGCTGTGCAGTGCCAAATGTTATCACCCTGCTCTGAGGGGAATCTGTGCCCTTTTCTCCAGCACTGCCACACTCGAGTTTGTCACCCTTGGTTCCTCCAGCTTGGCTGGTTTGAACTCATACACCCCCCATGTGTCCTCCTGCCACCACCAACAGCACATCAGGACTGGTCCCTGCCTGCTAAGAGGGCTCACTTCCAAAAGGGTTGCTGGAACAGCAGCAGCATCTCCACACTTGGGAAATCAGCATTCCAACACCATTCCCAACTGATGTTATACAAATAATCCATCCATCCATCTGCTGAATTCAGCAAAAAGCCTTTTACAGCCTGGACTGGGATGAGCCCACCCAGAGGCGCAGCCTCATCAAGCTTGGGGAGCTGAGGCGAGCAGGGACCGCTGCTCCCAACAGGGAAAGCTCAACAGCTTCACAGACAGAACTGCCTCACACTACAGCCCAAACCAGGCACTACTTGGATAAAATAACAAAATGTATTGCCTTCCTAAACCAAATGCATTGATCTGTCCAGACTGGTGCCCAAGGTCTGGGGATGGACTGGAACATACTTTGATTCATCATGTGAAGCACAATTCAAAGGTTGGAGTCCAGAACTGGAGACCAAAGTCACTCAAAACAAATAAACACAAAAACTTTAAGAAGCGATTCAGAACTGTAAAATGCCTATAAATAGTCCAGAGGGGTTAAACCAAGAAAGACAACAAGGAAATCACTATAAAGGAGACACTGGATGCCAACAGCAGCAACAACTTTGTCATTTAAAAAGAATAATCCTACCATCTTCTGCACTTTGTGATCTGACATGTCGTAACTATTTTAGTAAGTTTATAATTGCCATAGTGAACTAGCTCATAGAACAATGAACTAGCACATCCAATTTATAATCCCAAACTTCATGCAGTTCTGTGCAAAACTCCATTTCTGCCATCTCAAGACCTCAGCAGAAAACACTCAACCTTAAGCCTGAAATTTTTATCAGACTTACTTATACCTGGACTTGACTAAAAATGTGGATTTGCTGACAGTCTCTAAACCACCTGATTTTCTTGGGTGAAACACAGTGCAAGCACAGGACAGACAATACCACCTGATCTCACCAAAACACAGCAGACTATACAAGGCATGAACTACCTGCAAGGCCTTTTTTTTTTTTTTTAAAGATGCAATAAATAATACATCTGACAGCTCAACAAGCATCTCTGAGGTTTCAAGAATGCTTTGGAGTACAAAATTCCCAAGGTTGCATTCACTTACACCACTTGGTTTCAAATAGATCCGAGTCTGCTGTCGGTTCACTTAAACGTGTAACAGGAAACTCAAATTTGACTAAAAGGTTGTATTACATTACTACAGGGTTTATATGGAAACCTTTTTAGAAGGAAGAAGCTAAGGGTTTTTTTCCTCTCCCATCTGCGACAGACAGCTGTTCACTGCCTGGAATCTCTGATAGCAGACACTTAAAGTAGCACCACGCTGAAGTAAATAATTTAGAAATTTAATTTCTTTAATTGTACTGACACTGTACAATTATTTGCAATTTATTGTATCATGCCATGTTATAAGCCATGTCACAAGATTTAACACTGGAAACTACATATACTGTTTTAACAGAAGAGAAAATGCAGCTTTTTGCTGAAATATTTTTAAATGTTAAAAAACAATGCAAGAGCCTTCTCATGTCTGGACAGCAATGGCGCTTACAGTGAGTCCAGATGTTTAAATACTTAGAACAGGTTGGAACTTGAAGTAATCTTGATTCAATTCAAGGTGCATATAAAAAATATGTCAAGATAGAAAAATACTTATCTACCTGCAAAAAGATCTGACACTTTCACAGGCTTCTGCATTTGAACCACTATTAAAAATAACTCCTTGTGCTTTTCTGGTTTTAAACAAAACTTTACTGCCAGGCTCTAGAATTGGCTCTTGGTCACACACTCAGAACCTCAGCTCTACCCGTCCTGCATTGCAGCCAGCTCCAGACAGCAGCTCCCAGCCCGGCTTTACAAACACACACCTCCATAAGTAATTTGTGCAGTTTAATTTTCTATGTAACTCAGACACACTGCAGCAATTCCAAAAAGCACTATGACCTTCAAGTCAGACCTAAATCCAGATTTTGCAAGCAAATGTTTTGGCTTCTGGGTTTTTTTCTTCAAAAAGAAAAACACTGACTGGGCCACCATCACCTCTCAGTTTGAACACTTTGAACTCTTCTTTCACCTCCTAGATACTACATGTTCCTCCATTTAACTTTAGAGACACAGCTCTGCAGTGAAACATGGAATTCACAAGTGGAGAGACCCAGGGTCCAGCCTGTTCCCAGGGCACCCATCCCCAAAATCAGGCTCGGATCCCTCAGTCCCACCAGGGGAAAAGGCAAGGACAGAGCTTGGGAAAGCACCACCTGCCCTTCCCAGCCACAAAGAGCCAGGCCCTGAGCTCTCTGATTGAATCCAGCCCCTCTGGGCTCCTGGGTTCTGCAGCAGTTCCCAGGGAGCTGAGGCAGCCCACAGGACGGGCAATGCCAGCCTGGGAGCACCAGGGAACCCTCCAGGGCAGCAGCAGGGAGTGACATGAGCCCACGGAGACTGCCCGGTGCTGACACACGGAATGCTCCCCACTGCTCCCATCAGCTGCAGATAAGGTGCTCTTATCTCCCAGAGCGCTCCCTGACCTGCCAGGAGAGCAGCAGGGCCTGCCCGAGTACTGGCATGTCCTTCTGCTGAAAGCTTTACAGAGGGCGAGTACAATAAACACAGCTTAACAGCGTTTGGTAACAGAAAACAACTATTTTCAAGGCCTCTGCCTTTAAGAGGACAGTGTTCACTTTGCCCATTTTAGACAACCTTTAACTTCCACGTGATTGTGTCCTGGGAAAGGCCACTCTGCCCAGTCCATGGAGTGTGGCACGGGCACAGCGCCTCCTCTGCCTCCGGGCCTGTCCCACAGCCAGGAGCAGAGCAGCTCACCATTCTCTTGCTACACTTTCAGCATCTTCAGTGACAAGTGGTATCAAGGTCATCATCAGAAACTATATTTCAGCTATGAAGTTTCTGCCTTCAATATTACAAGATTTTTTTCCTGCATCTTGTATTTATACTGGCTACAAGGACACACATCACATAATTTCCTACAAACACCCCAGTCAAGCACCTGGGGAGGTGTACACTGGGTTAGTCACCAGCTGCCCATAAAAGGTAAAACAGACTGGTTCAGTGAGTTTCCAAGGCAAATGCAGGAGTGTGTGTCATGGGCAGAACGGCCATTCACGACTTCCAGAACCATAATTCTGTGCTCAAACCACACAAAGCATCACAACCACTCTCTGTCTATACAAGTGCTGAGCTGTAGTAAAACTGTGGAAGTTGCAATTAGAAACAGGTTTGTTCAGTGGTGAAGGTGAGCCCAGCTTCTAAAATGAGGTTCCTTGTACTTAGTGTTCTCATTGCTGAAGATCACCATGAACAAGCTCCTTTGCAACAAGAACCTCTAAGAAAAGCAAGTCAGAATGACAAACACTAAAGCAGAAGTTCGGCTATTAAACTCATTTTCCCTAAGGGCCCATCTAAGCTTTCATTTAGGACAAAGCAAATGTCCTACAAGGCCCAGATTTCCACTTTCGTCATTTCATTTTTGAAATCTTCCTGCAAGTCCTTCCTCTGCTCCTCCAGCTACAGTTCCTTTTTTTCTTGCTTTAAATTCAGACTGAATACATTTGATTTCTCCCACCTGCCCCAGCTGTTGGCTGCTGCAGCCACACGGGTTGGTCTGTTCTGCCAGGTTGGTTGTTATTATACATTTTTCATAGCCTTGAGGTCAAATATATTTTGCATCACATAAAGGAAGAAAAGATGCTAAAATACATCCACTAATTAATCCTTTACACTTCTAGAAAGCTGCAGGTGTTCAGGAAGAGGACCTGTTGGTAACCACCCCCATTTTGCAGCCAAGAGAGCAGAGGCAGAGCAGGAGAAAAGACCACACAGGCATTTCTGCCTCCTACCCCCATTCAAACAAAAATACTCATTTTACTCCGAGTAAACAACAGCTCATTCTATGTAAAAACCTCTTTCAAGCCATTGCAAGAGCCCTTCAGACCAACAGGTAGGTGTGAATAAAGCCCAAAAATACATTGCATGAGAAGCATCAGAATCTCTATTTTCTCCAGTACAGCCTCGATAACTGCAAGAAATAAGAAAAAGCCAGTGTAGGCTCAATATTTTCAATGTATAAGTCAGTGTTACAGACTGACATAAAATTTTTCGGGCAGGATCATAGAGGGCAAGTGTTGCAAAAAAACCTGTTTCCCAATATGGGCTTGGGGTTCAAGTTATTCATCTTCATCTGGTTTTCTCCCAACAAAATGAACAGTGAAGAATTTGAAAAGGTATATAAAAACATTCCAATTATGCATCCATCCTCTCTCACAAAATACCTATTTGTCAAAAAACAGAATTCCAGAGGAAGGAGGGGAAAATTAAACAAGCAGAAACATTTTATACATCACAGGTGTTAAGACAGCAAAAGTTTGGTTCTACTCTGACAACTCCTTCGGGGTGACAGCAGTCACTCACATTCCATCTACAATCTCACTTCCCACAGAAGATGCTCTTTTTCCATCACAATAAAAGTTTCTCACAGCTCCCATTTTTTTAGGTCTCTAAGACTCAGAGCCAGAGGAAACAGGCAGCAACAGTCTTATCTAAAAGCAGTTCCTTCTTTTTTTCTGTTGTTGCTTAACAGAACATGACTGTCACAAAGAATGTCTACAGGAAAAAAATAACAGTGGAAAGAGTTTGACTCAATGTCAAGAGATGTCTCAAATGTGAAAGCTGTAGAAATGCTGCAGAAGTTAAACGGTTGCTTACAGTGATTCACCAAAAAAATGAACTTTTAAAGGAGATACAGAACTGACAGCAAGACAGTCTCAATGTGTCAGGAACTTGCATCACTGGACTTCTAATTGCTACAATATTTCCTATCAAACTACTTCTCCTGCAATAATGCCATAGGCAATCACCATGGGCAGAGCTATTCCATGTGTGCGAACAGGCAGACAAACAGATGGGCTCAGAAATTCACCGTTATTCGAACCAAGCATAAATCACACTTTGGAGAGAAAAGATGGTATTTGATAGTTCAGCTGTAGCATGTGCTCTCCCCATGCCATGTGTAATCCTCCTCCGGCAGCGGGGTTACCGCGGGCTCCCACCTTCCGAGAGAGCGCGGCAGAGGGAGCGGGGCACGGCCGGGCCGGCTCTCAGGAGACCCCAGCGTGCAGCACCGGGCACGGTCTGGGGCCGCCCTGCGCCAGCCCCGGGCACCGCCGAGGGCACAGCCGAGCACATCCCGGGCTCGGGGGCAGCGGCGCTCGGAGGGGCGCGGGGCAGGAACGGGGAGCGTGGGCTCGGAGCAGAGCTGCTGCTGAAATGGAAACCCCCCAAACCTCCGAGCGACGCCGGAGCGCGCAAACGCTCGTGTTGGTGCCACGGTCCCAACTTTGCTCGAGTCGCAAGGCCGCCGCTCGGCCCGTCCGGCGGCGCCGGGGCTGACCCGCCCGGTGCCGCTCCCGGCCGCTTCCCGCTCCCGGCCGGGCACGTGCGGGCCCCGCGGCCCGGACCCCCCGCTCCCGCTCCCGCACGGCCCCGCCGCTCGATCCCCCCGCCGCCCCTCGCTCGGTGCCGCGGCCCAGCCGGGGCTGCCCGGAGGCGCCGCGCGGGGCCGGGGCCCGCGGCGGGCGGGCACACACCGCCGGCGCGGGGCGGCGCGGCCCGGCGGAGCGCAGGGCCCCGAGTCTCACCTGCGGCGCGGCGGAGGCGCGGCGGTGCCGGCGCGGGGGCGCGGGAGCCCCGCAGGACCGAGCGAGCGGCGCCGCGTCCCGCACGGAACTTCGCCGCGCGCGCGCCCGCCCCGCGCTCCCGCGCACGCGCCGCCGCTCGGGCGCGCGCGCCGCCGCTGCCACGCAGGCCGGGCGGGGGCCGCGCGCGGGGGGCGGCGCGTGCGCGCTCGGCGCCACCTGCGGCCCCGCACCTGGAGCGGCCCCGGCCCCACGGCCCCACGGCCCCACGGCCCCACGGCCACGCGGCGCTGCCCCGCGGGACCCAAGGGCCGCCCGCCGCTCCCCCCGCCCCGGCTCCCCGGGCCCGGCATCCCCTCCCGCCGCGGCTGCGGGAGGGCGGCCGGGGCCGCTCGCCTCGGAGCGGGACCCATCGCAGGTCCGGCCCAGGCGTTTCGGAGCCCCGGGCCTCAAGTGCGGCGCAGCCGAGTTCCTGCACGAACCGGCCTGAACGGGTTTGGCTCCAGAATCTATCCAGCTTTTGGGATAGAAAATCCTCAGTCTGCAAATTAAGGCATGAGTACTCGGCATAGATTGAATTTGAACCTCAAATTCAACAGGTTTTTTTCACAAGTGAGCACGAACGTGGCAATAAACACAAACCAAACGAGCGAGGCTCAGCAGTGGTCCCTGTGCAGCGGCGGGGCTCGGGACCAGGGCAATTGCTCCTATTTTGTCAAGTTCTGTCACCTTTGTCAAACTTCCGTGGAGGTGTTTGCTGGTACGGCGGGAAGCTCCCAGCGCTGGCACGGCTCAGTGCTAACAGCAGCCCTAGAGCAGCTCACAAATGAAACATGCTGTGCCAGCAAAAGCACCTTTGCCACTCTAACCATTTCCATGCAGCCCTTTGCTAGTAAAAATACTACTTTAAAGCGCTTTTTCTTCTTTCCGATGACTCCTGTAGGGCAGACGAGCAGCGAGCAGGGAGCCAGTCCCCGCAGGACGGGACGGGGCTGAGGCCGGGCCCGCGGTGGGTGAGCGCCGTCCTTGGGGACGGGACCGAGCTCTCCCCGCGCTGCCCGCGGCCCGGCCCCGCCGTTTGCCCATCCCCAGGTGTGCTGCAGCTGTCTGCAGCAGGCAGCGGCACACGGAGCCGCCCTGCCCCGCAGCGCCGGGGATTTGCTGCGCGCGTTCCCGGGAGCAGCGGGAAAGGCCCCACTCTGCTTCTCTGCCCGTGTTCCAAGGAAGTGCCTGCAGCCCTCGTGGCGTGTTGCTGCTCTGTCCCCTCTCTCTAGACTGATTGCATCACCTCCACCTACACCAGAGCTGTGCGGAACCTGCTGCCCAAGACATTTCAGTTCAAATAAGTCACTTTTTCCAGTAGGCTCCACTTACAGACTTCAAAATAATTCTGTGTTTTACAGAACCTGAAACATGATGGTAGACCTTTGCTCAAATGGCTTTTATCCATAGAAACTCATATTTTAGGAAAACCTTCTTGCTAAAGCAGTGCCACCTCCAGCATCCAGAGAGACCCAAAACTGCCGTGGTTGTTTGGGAAGATTTTAACTGTTTCTTCTGGAAACATCACTCAGTTTTGGTTTTGTTATAAAGCTGCTTACACCTAGCTATAGAAATTCACTATCAGTTTGGGTGAATATAAACAAGATCCAGGGCTTGAGTTTCTGATCCATTTAAGAGACAGAGAAAGTCGATTCTCTCTCCTGGAGCATTTCTGATGGCGCAGAGTTTCTCTCCGGGGTGCAGATGCCTGCACAGCTCTGCAATGCTTCTCACTAGAGACAGAGCAATAGACACAACAGATGGAAACTAAGAGGCCACCTGGTTTTAAAGCAAATCATATCATCAATCTATCAGTACAAAATCTGAAACATGGGAAAGTGCTTAGAGAAACAAAATTAATTCAATTTTTTTTCTCCAAACTCAATTTTCCCAAAGTCTGTTGATGTACCATTTGCAAAAATGCATTTCTTTCTCTTAAAATGAGAATGTCAGTGGATTGAGGTGGAAGAACTTAAGTGCTTTACATCAAAACAACAAAGAAATATCTATTGTTAGGCTGCCATAAGTTACCGTCTTTCTATTCAGTAAAGCTGATTTTTAAAATCTGCTACATTCTTGTGCACAGCTCCAAGATCCAGGTTTTTCATGGCTAAATTAGACAGACCAGACAGAATTAATTTAAATTATCAACAGCAATTCAGTTAAGAAAGAAAATTAAATTTCCTCAATTAAGTCTTGACAGAAATAGACTTTTGTTCATATCTGTGCTACAGTTCTGTGTGAAATTCTCTTTCAAACAACCTCTGAAGTGAGAACTTTCAGATGTTTACGTTACTACTTATGTGTTTCAGGGTCTGTAGGATCAGCCACAGATCAAGTCTCCTGAAGTGTAAAAAATGTATTTTATACACACGCATCTAAATGAGGGTTGCATCATTCACAGATCCCAGCTAATAATTTCATTTAATCAGTTAATTATCTTATACAGTTCAAGGATGGGTTGATGTACATCTTAATCTGCACTTCTTAAAATCACACTGATTCAACTGTCCAAAGGAATTCTTAGTAGTTACTGTGAGTCTGGAAGGAATGGAGAATTACCTAAATAAAAGTATTTAAATAACTTCTTTTTTAACCTAAAAGACAAAGAAATCATTTTTTATGCCTCTAACGCATTTACAGCCAATACTCACAGGGTTGTAGAGCACCCTCGGCCTCCTCACTATCAGCCCAATGTTGTAGCACTGACCCACTGGGAGTGAGGCCACTTCATGGTAATTGATCCAACAGAGCCAAGCACAGCAAGGGAGCACTGTAATATCAGGGGCTGAGAACATTAAACCAGGAACATTCCTGTGCTACTTGTGGGTATGGAGATTCACAAATCCGTTTTGGGAAAACTAGAATGATCTTGACCCAAATCTTTAAGGATTTTAAATCAACATACAGTCAATTCGATTGATTTACTTTATCCTGAGAGCTAAATGCAACTGTCACTGTATCCTTCATTCTCAGTCCATTATCGATAAATTCCTGGCCTTACTGACTTAATATATGCCTATTGACTTATTTATTTTCCATTCCTAATAGCACACAGAGAGCAGACTGCTGGAAGTTCTTTTTCAGGGAAGGAAAAGCAACACAAAAAACAAACAAACAAACAAACAAAAATAAAGACAATCCCAAAATAACCTTCTTCTTCAAATGTAAACTGTAGAGTTTAAGGAGAGCCAGCCTTCCAGCAGTAGCTGGAGAAGGCAGGCTGTGGATTGCCCCTTGCACAGGCAGGGCTGCAGCTCCCTCCACGCAGGCTGGGCTGCACAGAGCGGCTGCAGCCTGCACGCTCCGGCTCAGATTTCCATAAGGTTGGGTCCCAGAGGAAGCATTAATGCTGAAGGAATGCATACCAGCGTGGAACGAGGCGAAAAGGCAGCACAAAATCTCTCCAACAGATTGCTCACAGAAACACCTCTTTTGTACCATATTTAAGATCTGTAGATTGATCTCATGAGCATTTGTGCAGCAGTTTAGTCTCAAACTGATAAGCGTGCTCCGAAAGGAGAGAAACAGAATCAAGGCAGATTAAAAAGCGTTGGTGTTGGGGCAGATAAGGAACCGAGAGCCACCACGTGACTCAGAAAGCTCCAGCCCGGCCGCCTGCAGATCTCATCAGGGAACCAGATGTGACCAGTGGCAGAATATCCTTCTCAGCATGAGATCTGGAGGATGTGATTGCCATCCAGGAAAGGGGAGATGGGAAAGTATGATGGGGAAAATGGCCTTTTTTATAGAGTTTCATTGCTTAGAAGAAAGACACGTTTTCCTTTAAAGAAGAAGGGATGCTCAAAAACAGGCTCAGGAAGGTGTCTGGAGGAAGGAGCAGAAGGATTTTTCACATGGACAGAAAACTGAAAATCGCTTCCTCTTTTCTGGTGGTTGTGTGTTTGAAATGATGAAGTGGCAGCAAACAGTTCTCATTCAGTTCTCTGGTCAGTTGAAACCAGGGTGGGGCAGTGCAGAAAAAGTGGAAGAAGCCTGTTGTCCTTTCTCATAGAGCAGGAAATTGTGCATGTTCATTCATGAATTTGTTCATTGTCCTGCATGGAGAGGACAGCTGGGAGGGAACACCTCGGCCTTTGCACACTCTCACTGGTACCTACACCACCCCAACTGCAGACAGTTACAGCATGAGCTCCACTCTGCCTCACAGGGGCTGTGGGGCAGCTGCTACTGCTGCTTTTGTGGAAGGACAAGTGGAAGATGGAGGTTTTCAAGCACCCAGTCTTGTGGCTGCAGCTCATTTTGGGGTGAGGAGGAGGAGGAGAAAGTTTGCTGTACGGAGTTGGAGCTGAGACACAGAGTAAGCAGTGTCCTGCACACACAGGTAGCACTCACTGTGCTCCTGAGAGAGAAAGGGTGGTGGATGCCTTGTCTCAGCCCCAGCAAAAGGTTTGGAGATGAAGCCTGTGCCCTCAATGTGTATTCCAGCAGAGCAGAGAAGCAGTGCAGGGAGCAGCGTGCTGGGGTGAGGCCCCCAGCAGCCTGGGCTGCCAAGCAGATGGGCTGCCGTGTTCTCAATCAAGTGCAGTTTTTAAGGTCATGCCTAGCTAATGAGCATCACAGCACCCAAGCCTACAGATCATGAAATATGGATGAATATTGACTCACACGCTCTCCTTTCTGCAGCTCTGTCCCTGGAGCTGTCCCTCTGTGCGAGTCTGGAGCTGCCACTATGCCCTCGTGTTAGAGCTCACCCTGCCCTTGCTGCTGGGCTCTGGAGCACCTTCATTCGGGTGCCTCCCTCTCACTTCTCCGGGCAGGGTGTGAATGTGGCTCACTGGGGCTGCAGAGCCTGGGCCCAGGTGTGAACTCAAACCATATGTTAAGCTGATAGTGAAGATAAACCCTTCTAAGTACTTCATTATTGTGTAAGCAAGACACAAGCTTTATTGCTCTGTCTCCCTGTTTTCTTAATGAACTGCCTTAAGTTGATCCCTGTTTATACAGTTTATATAGTTTATATAGTGTCCCTGGTCATTAGTGAGGCTCAAATGCCTTCCCTTGAGCAGCCAGAGAAGAAGAGAGAAGAAAGAAATAGAGAAAGAGCAGGAGAAAAGCAATTGAAGCCAGATTGAGCAGCTCTGGCTTTAACAGTCCTAGGCCCTGCCCCTGTTTGTGCTGACATTCCTGCCGGTGACCCTTTCCAAGTGTTCCGGGCCAGTTTCGCAGGAATGCACAGCTCTGTCTCCGTCAGCTCGCCTCGTTATTCCAAAGGAGCTGGCACAGCTCCCCAGCTTTCACAGCCAGATGTTAGGAGGGTGACCCTGCCAGACACTGCAGGCATGCACCTTCCCACCCCCAGCCCCTTGCACGGGGAATCGATTCTGAGTAATCTATTCTGGGTAATACTTTTCTTTTGTGACTTGTTCTCTTCCTTTGCTCTGAAGATTGATTCATAGCACCAAAGCTGCATCATTTCACAGCTAAGGAAAGTGGGATGAATTTTGCTATAAACTTTAATGGCAGCAGGACAGATTGGTAACTGAAGGATTTTTGGTCCTACTCATGAGTCAGGACCCAAGCTGTGCTTGTTGTTGTGAAAAAAAACAGGACAAAAGGAGACTCCTGCCCAGAGAAAGCTGTGGGTGGTTTTACATTTCAGACTAATCATATGGATCCACAGAGACAAAAGAATGCAAATGAAAAATGAGGCACTATTGGTAGCAGAACACACAGGGATCATACAACATCAACAGCTCTTCTTCCATCTTTTCTTTGCCTGCCCCAGGTGTTCCTGTAGCTTGTGGACAGCTCTGGGGATGCCCACACCGAGGGGCAGAGCCAGGGCCCATCCTCTGGCAGAGCAGCCACACAGCACTGCACGCTGACTGACAGCACAACAACTTTACAATCATAACTTCGTGTTCTGTGTGCTGTGGGACAGCCCACGGCCGCTTCAACCTCCAACCTTCTTTCTCTTCTACTGCTGCTCCTAGGTTTGAACTAAACTATAAATTCTGTGGGACTTTGTGCAAAAACTTTGTGCATTGTAGGAGCACACTGGATTCCTGACCACTGTTGTGCTTTCCAAGAGCTACTGCGCTGCAAATACTTAAAGTACATCTCAGAACTAATGACTTGTAACTTCACTTAATTCATCAAGATGTCAAATGGAGATTGCACTTTAGCTCAAAATGAGCTGGGGTGGAGGTGGAAATAATGTCATTTAAATTTAATACCATCTTATGATGGTAACACTCAAACATTCAAACAAATTACAAATTTAACCTTTAAAATAGTATTTTGAAAGGAAGTTAAAATAATTGCAGAGTGTAGCTCTTAAGGTTGAAGTGCTTTCTGTTCCTGCACTGAGAGGTGCTGCAGAAATGCAGAGCATTATGTTTATTTATTAATAATCCTACAAAGAAATTTTCATGATCGCCACTGGGGACTGTCTGACAGGTGACACAGGCGACCTTCTGCCAGGAGTGACATCTCTCCCCTACAATTTACATTCTCTAAATGATTTGCAATCAAATTACTTACAGCACAAATTAGTTTCTCTCCCCACTGTTCACTCCCACAGCACCATATTCAACTGTTTGTTCCACAGGGCCATAAAAATAATAATATGGAAAGTCAGTGCCTCTGCTTCCAACATGGAAACAGTGCATTGGCCAAGAGATCGATTCCTGCACTCATTTTCTCCGGCACTGGGATTTGCATCTGGGGGAGATGCAGGTCATTGGCTGGAAAAGAGCATCCTGGGTTCACATTTTGATTGCACAACCAGATAAACAAACCAAGTGTCCCAATTAGAGGGAAGAAAATAATCAGCATTCGGCGGTAAACTAATGGAGCAGGCTAAGGAACAGCTTTGGAACAGCCAAAGAACAAACCCCAGACATTTACTGGGTGTTAGGGGGACTGTAACAACCAGTGGCAGGGAAATGGTTAAATAATGGTTAATATATTAAAGGTGCAAAGGGTCTCCTGACCTCTGCCACTGTCAGTTCTGTCAATGGGCCAAGAGACGCCAGCAGAATAATTATGGCCTATATTTAGATTATGGATGCATCGGACAGGGTGAAGGTTGAACATGGGGAACATGGTTGTTTGCAGTTCATTAGTGATAGGAGCAGCCAAGGGTGGGAGGAGGGCACTGAACTGGATTCATCCCACCTGGAGTACTTGTGCTGAGCTGCATAATGTCAGGGAAAGAGATCTGATTAGATGGGGAACCGAAGGCAATAAACAACTGTGTTCAGCCTGTCACACCCAGCAAGGCCAAGGAAGGAAGGAGGGAAGGAAAGAGTGGAGAAAGCAAGAGCAGGCTCTGGCTCTCAGCCATGCTGTTCCTGCAGCAAGGAATGCAGCTGAGCCCTGGGGTGGGAATGCAGAGCTGGGAGCCTGTGCATGTGATTGTGGGGTGTGTTTGCACGCGCGTGTGTCACACAGAAGAGCATCAGGAGTGCTCTGCGGCTGTACCTGTGCATGCTGTGCCCGCTCCCAGCCCGTGTCCCTGGCAGCAGGGAGGGGGCTGTGGGCTGGCATGGGCTGCTCTCCACGGTGCACAGCACACGCACAGCAGTGAGATGTGCAAGGACTGGGATGGCCCTGCTGACAAAGGCCTGGGGGGCTGCTGCACAGCTCTCCACCTACTCATCAGTCAACACAACTATTAGTAAATGGCAAGTCAGGTGAAGAAGAGGCTGCAGGAAATGTAAAATGGAAACCAGATGCCACAGCATCACATTAATTCTTCAATGCAGACTATAAATGACTGACAGTTTCCTATCATACTGACTACACAGGGCCCCAGTCAAATGGCTGGCAAAGTTTCTTTCGAGACACTGGGGATAATGAATTCAGAAGTTTCTGAACAGCTGCCTTTCATGGATCATTTGGAATTTGCGATGCAAATATGAAAAATCCATGTTAAACGCCCTCAACTAATTGAGTGGAGAACAGCAAATACAAAAGAATAGATCGCTGACCTTGGTAAAAACATCACAAAAGCCTTAATCTGCCCAGAGAGACCAAGAAGGGAACTGAGGAGTAGGAGAAAGCAGAAGCCTGTATACTCTCCCTCAGGTTCCTAATTCTGCTTGCCAAGAGATAAATACAGACTTTCCTTTTGGGTCTATCCAACAGCACCTACCTCCCTTCCTACAACCCACAGCAGTGGAGAAGGAGCGGCTGGGGAGTTCTGACAAACTGCCAGTGTCAAACTTGACAATTCAAGGCAGAATCTGACACTGAGGGAGAAGAGACAACTGTTAAAGGGTAGCTGTTAGCAAAGGTGGGGAGGTGGGTTTTAACAGTTGAGAGGGCACAAGATAAAAGGAGAAGAAAGGCAGGGCTGGGTGGGAGTGGGGCGGGTGAGAAGCAGGACAGCTCAGACCCCTGGGTTACAACAGTGCCGCTCACAGGCAAGGATGACACTGAAAATGCAACACTGGCAAAACTGAAAACAAGTGACAACTGTGGCTTTTTAGGACGACACGGTAGAGCTGTTCACCTTGGAAAAACAAATTCATGTTGCCTGCCTGTATATTGCAAATCCCTAACACTGTTCACTAGCTAGGTGTATGCTCCAAAGGTATTAATTGTTGACCATCAGCTGCCTGGATGAGGGGCTGTTTCTGCTGAGCAGGCTGGACAGATAAGGCATTGCTCTCCCGAGGCTCCCTGTATGGAAAACAGCAGCAAGGTCCAGTGAGCTAGCAAGTCTCCCCAGTTGCAGTTTTCCAAAATTGGAACGTCATGTCCGCTGGGCTGCACATACCAGCTCTGGTCCTGTCAGCTGTTTCTCACTTTATCATCGTGCTTCTTCCAGGGAGACCAGATAACTGCTCTTGTGCTGCTGCAGGCACCGCCACACCTTTCCCAGGTTGTGTCTGTGAGGAGCAGCAGAACAGAAACACTGGAGACAGAAGAGGCCAATCTATTATTTATACTCAGCTACTCCCCTTGGGCCTGAACAAGCAAAAAGCTCTCTTTAAAGGCTTATAGTTCTTGGTCAGGTTCCAAGAGAGACAAAGGGATGTTGTAAAAAGAGTTTCATATGAGCTTGGTAAAACACTCTCCTAGGGAAGAGGCAGCAGGTTTCCTTTGTGTGGGAAGGCAGGAGGTAGACGATTTTGTTTAAATTTACATTCACAATGAAAGATTTTCCTGTGTGTTTCAATGGCTCTCATTCAAATTTACATTTCTTTGAGCAGTTTTCTGCATTTGTAGGGTTTCTGTGCCATTTCTAAAGCAGCAGCCCTGTTTCATGCCCTCTTAAGTCTGTACCACTCAGGAAGTTGAAAGTGCTGACTCAGCTCTCTGGAGAGCCTGTGAAGCATCGCTGTCCTCACTGTTTGCAGCTCTCAGATGTGAATAACCACAGAACAAAAATGTTTTGGTGTCCCTGGCCTAAATGCTGGGCAGATATGGGGCTTTCTTTTAAACCGGAAGGAAACAGGAAGGTACCACAGGGGTGCCACTGCTGCTGAAAGAAGAGCAAAGACAACTGAAGCAATAGAGTATTGGGAATAAACCAGCGTTGCAGTCAGGTGTTGTGCTAGAGGCCTGGGAAAATACTTGGAACGTGCTTTTGCTCCACTAGTTTCAGCCAAGATTTAAATGCCCAGAAAGGATCTGGAAGGTTGCCAAGACAACAGCGTTTTTGAAAACCACAATGTTCAGGTTTGGGTGGGGATGAGGAACATGTTCAAGTCATTCCACACTATCTGGAGTCACAAGGCAGCAAGAGAGCACATGCGGTCGGTAATGCCCAGCAGGAACCGACGCAGCCGGCACAAAGTTCTATTATTCCTTTTACTCTGCACAAACCACATGTTTTTCATTAGGTCCAAATTGTAAAAGAAAATATATACATATTAAACCAAATACCAGAGTTGTGTGAACGTGTGTTTGGCAGTTTGCGTTCAGGTTACAAATGCTCACAGTGTATTTCACAAAAATGCTGTTTTACAAGGTTGCGATCCGCAGTCAATAATGCGAGACGTGCCATACTCTCAACCATCATTTTGGCCCACACTTCCTCAAAAAGCAAATAAACAAAGTAAACTAAATCATCCTGCACTTCAACAGCTTGCTTGGTTGGGTAGATTAGTGCCTGGGAACAAAGAGTTCATGGATCAGAGACCTCTTCGGTTTCCTGAATGTTTTAAGCCTGGCTTCCTAAGGACGCAAGACTCCTGCATTCACACCATCCATCTGTCATCTCCCCCCAGCTCCCCCACCCCCATCTTTTTAGCTCACTGGCCAATTTTAAATAATTTTATGTAATTTGGCAGGCAGCTGAAAGGCTCCAACACGGAATTCAGTTTGCCAAAGTTTGTAGAAGATCAGTGGACTAGAAAGCGATGAGACAGATGAGTGTCCGTGCTGAGCCCCGCGGCCGGGAGGGCACGGCCGGGAGGGCACGGCCGGCCCCGGCCCAGGGCACAGGGGACCCGTTGTGCCCAGCAGGGCGGTGTCACACGCACACAGCAGGGCACTTGTCACTGTCCCGCCGTGGCCTGTGGATGTGGATGCTGCCGGCCCTTCCTCCCAGCACGCTGCTCCCTGGCATTGTGCACGGCCTGGATTTCACTGTTGAGAAATCGCTGAGAACAAGCAGTAACTGTTGAGCAGCAATATAAGCGAAGGTGGTGTTTATGCCATAAAAGTATGCTGTGCTGGTGAGACATGTATAGAAGGAAGCAGGATCTGGGAAGTGATTGTTTTATGAGGGACTGACTTTAAAATGACTCATTTAGCACAGAGCAACAATTGTGACTTTATTAAAAATCACCATGTTCTGGAGTGAACTCCTTGGCTTGGTTACATGTGCTGCCAACTTCAGCTTCATCAGAAAATAGGTCTTGCTGAATTCCCGTGGAAAAGTCCTGGAGTGGCTCCCAGCTCTGTCTCCCTCTGCGGAGATGGTGCTGGCACCCCTACTGCAGGGCAGCAGGGCCGGAGCCTGATCCTGCCCTGGTGCAATCACATCTCCTGCTGCTTTTATAACAGCCTCCTGTTGTTTTGTTCCTCTGCATTCTTTAGGTACATTTGGTGCAGTGCTCAGACACTTCAAAGTGCTGGTATTAAATAAAGATATTAAAAAAACACTTACTTGAGATAAAAAATCAGACTTCTCAGAGTTTCAGGATTTCAAGCTGCAGCCCCTTCCCCGCCACTGCCAGCGGCTGCAGCGCACACCAGGGCAGGATGCTCAGAGAACACAGAACCCAGGCAAAGCAAGTGTGGGAGAAAGGGGACTTCTTGTAGTTAAGTTTCCACAGCCTTTAAGAGAATCCAACAAATTCCAATATAAAACAGACTACTTCGCAGTTTAAGTGTATGGACTTTCCATGGCCGATTTAGAACTCTGCGTCAAACTGTTTCTTCTCTCCCTTCCCCCCAAAACGGGTTTTGGGGATGGAAATCCTGATCTAAACTAAATCCCAGGAGCCTGACAATCCTTCTGCAGAACTTCCCTGAGACTCTGGGATGTTGCCAGCTTCAAGAGATGTAAAGGAAGATTGCCAGGTCACAGGGCATGCCACAGATGGGATTTGACTTCTGAGCAGTCTTTTAATTTAGGCCTGGAACAAGATTTATTTCTATCTGAAATCACAGAGAAAGAAAAAGATAGAGGGCTGTGGGGATGAGGCAGGGAGATGTGAATTCAGATAAGACAAATTTCATCTGAAGTGTGTAGAATATTCCTGTGAGGCTTCTAGTTTCCATCTCTGTTTTACAGATTGAGAAACTAATGCTTCAAGTTAAAAATCCATGCTAGCAGAGAGAATATTAACTAAAGACATGCAAGTCCTGCCGCCCAGCTTTATGGTCTGAGCCTCCCCTTCCTCCACACAGTCCCCGTGCAGGGAGGATGGGGCAAAAAGGAAGAAATTTTGTGTTATTTCCCGCTTGTACCAAACAAGGCCTCCACAACGGGAGATGCACCATGGGTCGGCCTTGCACACGCATTAGGCAGGAGAGGTCCAAGCAGCAGCCACAGAGAAGCTTGCTCAGCAAATCCCTCTTTGCAAATGAGGCCTCAGCTCAGTGAGAGGGACGGGTATGTCAGTCCTGCCCCCTGGAACAGTTTCACCAGCTGCCTCTGAGGCATTGCTGCTCCTACTGGGCAGCACCTCACCCAGAACAAGCTGGTCTTCCCAAGTGCTCGTCATTTTCTCTCTTTGGTCTCCTCCCCTCTCAAACCAAACCAAACCAAACCAAACCAAACCAAACCAAACCAAACCAAACCAAACCAAACCAAGAAACAAAATTGTTTCTCCATAGGCTGCAGACATAAGTTCAGGCTGCAGGCTGCACAAAGCTAAAGAGTTCAAATCCCAGCTCCCCACACACCTACCTGCCTAGGAGATGCCCAGCCCTGTGAAGAGTGGAAATAAAAAGAGAAGGAGCACAAGTTGGTGCACCTCTAGGAGCTGGTGGCCACTCCTGTTCCAGTGGTGTTGGTGGCAGGACCCTGCTCCAGGATGCCACACTCACTTCACAGTAACGTCTTACCCTGAAGCACTTTAAAGTACAAGTTAAACATCAGCCTTTGTAGCACGGCAGTGCAGATGGTCATTGCTGTCCCCATATCACAGCTGTACAAACCAGGGTGCTGGGTACAACTGGGAACTTGTCTGTGCAGACCATGAGGTTTGTCAGGGCAAAGACACAGGTGGCTGTGCCCACCCTGCTTTGATGCTCCCTTCCCTGTCAGCTGTGGCCCCTCAGCTCAGCCAAGGAACTCAGTTCTCTCCTTCTGTTAGTGGCAATGACTGGTCACCATGGCAAATTTAACGTAGAGGGAGGAAATTAAAATGGCTCCTTTCCATTTTGGAATAGCAGGAGCCATGTGAGACTCAAATTAGGCCAGGGGTAGCAACATGCCACCACCTGCCCTGTGAACAGCACAGCTCACGGGTGCTTTCCACACCAGGACCCACAGAGCTCCCCACGGGAGAGACGCCTGAGCCAGGAGCAGCCATGGATGGAGCCAGGGATCAACGCCTCATCTCCTATCTCACCTCAGATCCCTGTGAAGTCCTGTACCTCACCCTGTCCCACAGGGAAACCACCTAAGAGCAGCTTTACAGAGGAGTCCTGGCAGTGACGTGTCTTAATCACTGCAAAGCCCTGAAAGTCAGTGGGAGGAGAAACATGTTCCTACAGCTTTAGATGGTGCTTTCCAGAAGTGTCTCTCACTTTTCTGCTGCCAGCTTAGATTCCTATTATTTTGCCTGTTTGTCACATCTGGAGAGGAGGGCAAGCCACCTCCTTCCCCTGCCCTTGACTGGCCAAGCAGCTGCCAAGCCCTGCAGGCCACTGGAGTGACCAGAGGAACGAGGGGCTCACACTGCCCTTGCAGAGACCCAGCTCCACGTCCGAGCTGTTCAGTTGCCCTCCCTGCCCTCCCAAGGGTCACCTTTCCCCACTCCTCAGCCACAGGCCCAACACGTGTCATACTGCAACTTGGCAAACTTTACAGAACACTGGAGCACCTCTCCCACACCCCAGGCTGACAGGGACATTTTTCTGCTCCACAACATTCCCAGTCATGTCCCGCTGAGCTCTGCTGTTGTGATGCTCGTATTCATCAGAGACCGTGAATATGCAAACCCCAGGAACAAAGACACAACACCCACACCCACATGCCAGTGCCTGGATTAAGACAGAATCCATTCGATCCTGCAGCCAAGAGTGGATGGGCGCTGAAATTCCCCGGAGTGCCGCACATGAACCACTTAACAGAACAGAGCAGCTCCCAGTGCCCTCGAGACACAGGGCTGGAGATCCAGTTACCCACTGGACAGATTCCCCTCGGCTGGTCTGCCCAGAGGGCAGGACACCGCTCCTGGGTTCTTGCTGGGAGCAGCTGGTACTGGTGGCAGTTAACCCTTTCCTCCACATGCCACCAGTGCCACCTCTGCAGCTGGTGGAGCGCCTCAGGCTGGGGCTGTCCGGGTGCCTCAGGCTGGGGCTGTCCGGGTGCCTCAGGCTGGGGCTGTCCGGGTGCCTCAGGCTGGGACTATCCGGGTGCCACCGGCTGGGGCTGTCCGGGTGCCTCAGGCTGGGGCTGTCCGTGTGCCTCAGGCTGGGGCTGTCCGGGTGCCACCGGCTGGGGCTGTCCGGGTGCCTCAGGCTGGGGCTGTCCGGGTGCCTCAGGCTGGGGCTGTCCGGGTGCCACAGGCTGGGGCTGTCCGGGTGCCTCAGGCTGGGGCTGTCCGGGTGCCTCAGGCTGGGGCTCTCCATGGCTGCGGGCTGGGGAAGCCCCTGTGCAGTGCCAGCCAAGCGGTGCCTCCCCGCAGCGTTCCTGCCCGGGCAGCGTTCCCCAGCTTGGCTGCTCTGCATTTACTCACCAGGAAATGTTTGAGCTTCACGGAGCTGCAGAGCTCTTTCTGCCGCCGATTGTTACCCAGGGCAGGGCTGCGAGGGGGTGTTCACCCAGGACCTGTGCACATTCAGCCCACTGCTGGCAAGGGGCTAAAAAATTCCCGATGCAAACAAGTGGGACTCACGGCCCAGCCCCAAAAGCCGGCACAAAGCCTGGCAGGAGCTGGAGCCCATGGGGGAGCAGGATGCAGAGCCCAGAGCTCAGAGCAGCTGCCTGTTTCCTCAGGGAGCTGAGCCGGAGCTCTGGCCAATGTGCCTGATTTCCCTCTCATTTATTTTAGATTTTCAGCAAGACATTTCCACAGCTACTCCCGATTTACAGCAGTGGGAATAAACGATGGTCCAGGCCCCTCCTCCCAGAAGCCTGGCCGGGGTTCCTCAGATTTCTTCCTTACAGAAAGCATTGAGGGTCCATTTTTTCCCTGTTAAATCATCCGATTTTTTTGGCTTCCCTTTTGAGAGGAATTCTTTCTTTCTTTTGAATTAATTTTGCTCAGTTCCAGCATTGACCCATGTTTATGAAAGGGGCTTATGAGCTGTAATGTTAACTAGCCTCAGTTTGCTGATTCAGCAGCAGAGTAAATAGGTAATTACACTCTGCCATATGTGTCTCTAATTCCAAATAGGTGGTGTCCAAAAGGCACTGTGCATTACCAGTGGATGACTGGAGTTGGGACTGTAAAAATGAGTAAATTGGTCCCCAAGGCCAGAAAAAGCTCTGTCAAATCCCACTGTTTATATCATACTGAGTGGCTGACTTGTGGTTATTTTGTAATTTAATACTGCTAAATGTCAACGGGAAATCCTTTCAACTGCAGTTTGATACCTAGTGACAGAAAATCATTCAAGACTTAGACAAAGCAGCAAGCTCAGAGAGGAGCACTTTTTTCTTTTAATCTATGCATGAAGAGTGATCCTGCAGCAGCTGCCCTGCCCCGGGGGGGACAGGGCAAACACACTGCTGCCCCCAGAGATGCCCCTGTGCTCTGCTGTGTCCGCGGCAGTGAGTGCCAGGCACTGGGCAGGGCTGCCTGTGCCTCCACCCGGAGCAGCAGTCAGCTGGGCTCTGTGTTCTCAGGGCCTCCCCAGTCAAGCCCAGCCAGACAAGTTTCTTTAGTCCTTGTCTTGCAAAGCTCAGTGTATGAGCCCAACACTTCCGGCTGCATGCTAGTTTTTAAAAAAACAGAAAACCCAGAACTGCCACATTGTAAAAATACTTTCTGTAAACAAATCCAAACATTCAAGCAAGGGCTGCTCAAGCTCTGCTGGTGAAGAAGCTGCAGAGGAGATTGCAAATGACTTGCAGTGTGTCTCCTTCAAACGCTGAACTGAGTTTCATAGGCTGTGTTATATAAAAGTCCGAACTCTCCCAAAGCAGCCTCCTGCACTGATTCACGGTGCTGTCCTGCCCCAGAGAGCTCTCTGAGGTGAGACAGCAAACTGGAGTCACCTACGCTGGTGCTTCAGGCTGCTGGTCACGGCCTCAGTCAGGGACAGTCACCTCCTGCTCCCTGGGATCAGGGCACACAGTGGCACGCTGGCAGGGAGGAGGGCACTGGGCTCAGGCTGGCTGGGCACAGCCCAGGGGCACCTGCCACAGCTCTGCACTTCCACGGGACTTGGGGCCACGGGGGAGCACCGGCTGGTGGCACACACGGCCTGGGGGACTCTGACACAGCCCAGACATACAAGTAAAGAGTTTTCTTCTTCCCAACGTGCAAGCACAGAGCTCTGCTTGGCCCAGGCTCAGGCTGGGTCCCTGCTGCTCTTTGTGCTGGGCAGCAGCACTGTGGTTCCCAGGGCTGCTGTCCAAGCAGGGTCTGTCGCACCTGATCTGCTCTGCTCAGTCTGCCTGCTGCAGATCCCTCATCTCTGGGGGCTGAACAGAGTAATTAGAGGGCTGAGAGCTGGACAAAGCCTGTCTGGTGGATGGCTAATTTACAAATGCTCAGACTGTCCACAGTCCTAAGCCAAAGAGGAAGCTTAATTAGAGGCACAGGAGAAATTCATCTGGGAGGAAATTAAGGCAGAGAGAAGCCCCACCCCATCAGAGGCAGAAGGACACCCTCAGTGCAGCCTGATCCTTCAGGGAATCCTGCTGGCATGGGGCAGGGACCAGGGCTTTGCTTGGAAGAAAAGGGCAAGTGGTGGCCCTGTGCCTAAAAGCAAAAAGGGCACTGCCGTTTCTCATTGAGTCTCACTCCCTCCTGCTTTGGGAAGCTCTGACAGGATGCACTGTTCAGCTCAAGCATCTCTCCAGGGCTGGGGGCCCGGCCTTATGTTGGCAATTCCAGCTCAGGCTAATGGGGTCTGCGGGGAAGCTGTTTCACACTCAATTCTGCTGTTCAACACTGCTGGCTGCAAAGTGGGGGGAGCTGCACAAGCTGCTCTGGCAATATGTTAGTATAGATCCCACAGGATCCTCAGTGACCCCTTAGGATCCAGTCTGCTTCTTCAGCTCTAGAAAACAAGTGACTGAACAGCTCAAACCTTTCTGTGCCAGGCTGGGGTACAGCAGTGTCACACGGCAGGAGCTGCCTGCCTCTGTGTAACATCAGGGCAGTGGACACAATTCAGGCCAGGCTAGATCCTGTCACAGCACCAGGAGTGCCAGCAGCTTGTGCCACAGTTCCCCAAAACTGGGGCTGTGCCAGTAGTTCCCCAAAAGTCTAGAGAAGCCTTGTGACCTTGAAGAAATCATATTCTTCTCCCACTGTCTCCTGTCCCAGACATGGGGATGGAGCTATTTTGTGGCTGAGGCAGCCAAAGGCTGCGGCACAGAGTCCGTGACCTGCTCCAGCCATTTGCTCTGGGGCTTTAAGCAGACACTTTTTGGCCCAGCTTCTTGCATGCACCTGACAGAGACAGAAGCCAATGCTGAATGCATTCCTGCTCTCCACTTCCCGCTTTGTGAGCCGGGCTGATGCTATCCCAGCCCTGCCCAGGACAGTGTCTGCAATAGTGCATGTGATGCATGTCGAGATCTGCAGGTGAAAGAAACAGGAAAATGCAATGAAACAATCTCTGTGCTAGCCCAGCCTGCAGAAGCTGGTGTCATCCTTAAGGATGATTTGAGTGCTATAACATCATTTCCATGTGCTAAGCACTGTCTCTTCCAGACTCCCCACTGAAAACCAGTTCTTGGTGAGGCTTGAGGCACCTCCCAGGTAGATCAGGTGCTCAGGGCAGGATTGGCTACAGCACAACCCGCCCCCAGCTTCTGCTGCTGTTACCTGAAGCCAGAGAGGCACAGGAGAAGCAGGGGATGTCTCCAGCCTCTAGGAATTACAATTCATGTGATCCTTCTTTCCCCATGGCCTCATTTGGCCCCAACCCCAAATTCCACAGCACCCACACTGCGCTGCATCTTCACCCTTTGCCCTGCCCGAGGCTGTTGTGCGTTGCATGCCCACACTCTCCGTGAGCAGAGATAAGGCTGGGAGAGCTGAGATTGGATGTGCAGAGGATTTCCCAACTTGTTCCATATCACAGATTTCTACTTTTGGGATGAACATGGAAGGGAAAGTCTGGTTTGCACACCAGCCCCTGTAAAGCAAGGCAGCTGTTCTGCACAGTGGAACAGCTTCGCCCTGATGCTCCCAAAGCCAAGGTAACTCCAGAGCTGCTCACCCCTAAGGCTTCCTACAGCCAGATCCAGCCCTCTGGGCCACTGAGGGGACCCGTGACACCGGGGTGTGGCTTCCCTCTGTTCTAAAACTTACAAGTAAAGACAGCCAGTCCTAGTTTGTTTGATGAGGGCTCTAGAATGGTTGTATCTCCAAGTGAAGTCTGTTTTTCCTTTCATCCTTGGCCTTTCACAAGGGACTGCTGACTCATACATTTGGGGCTGCCTGGGCACACAGAGTGGCACTGGGTCCTTCACACTGAGCATGGCTACAAAAGGGAAGAGGGAACAGGGGAAGAAGAACAGCTCTGACAGAGGGTGACTGACCAAGACAGTCATTTGAGAGAAACTGGGATACCTGCCCTGGCCAGGGAACAGCTCCTAGCTCCAGGGACAAGGAGAGGTGAACTCCAGAGCTGCAAGGCCCATGGAAACAGGGACATTCTCCGCCCCGGGGTAAGTGGTGTCTCGGGGAGGAGGCCCCAGGGAGGGGACAGGGACCATGTGGCTGTGCTTCGGCAGGCCACATCTGCCCTGTCACCCCAGCCTCAAGTGACACCTGCCAAGCCCTTCCACTGCCTGGGAGAGATTAAAGGATGAAGTGGCTGGCAGTTAAGGCTCAGTTCATTAGAAAGAGTCCTGTTAATTGGGTATTAACTGGCCTCTGGTGGGGATCAGGGACACATGGGCTGGGAATACAGGAGCTGCAGTGTGATGCTTGTCAGACATTTGAACTTTGGCAGGCTGGTGTAGCTGGCATGGGGAGGGCAGCCCAGCCCTCAGCTGGCACGTCAGGCCATGCCCCTCGGAGATTCACGGCTCCTATTGTCTTGGCCAGACTAATCCCTCTTACTGGGATGCTGGTCTGGTGTTTCCTCCCCATCCCAGATTGTCTATCACACCTCTTGGGCTTTTCTCAGTTTAAAAATACATTTTTAGGGCTTAATCTGTGCTGCTTTAGGGCACAAAGACCAGGCTGGCCCTGAGATCACCTGACATTAAGTCCTGAAACAAAGCCCTTAGGGCAGAGTCCTCATACTCTGGCACTAAAGTCTCAATTCCTGTCGCCTGGAAACATAACAGGATTGTCTCCGTTTAGTGGGATTATGTCTGAAAAAGCCTTTTGTTACTGCCACTCTCAGCTCCAGGGTTGACAGCTGAATCAAACCAGATGGGAGTCCCACGGTCAGAAGGAGGAAATGGCGCAGGGCTCCCGGCCCTGACACGGCTGACCTTGGACAAGCCCCTCCACTGCCCTACACTCAGCCTCTCTCCGGGGCAGGGGCGAGGAAAGGCCCTCAGGGATCAAAGCCTTTTGCTGCAGCCATGGCAGGAAGCAGTGAGCAGCTCGAGTAGGGCAGGGGTTCCTGTCACTCGTGTCCCTCCTTGACCCCAGAGCAGTGTGTGCTCTTGGGGGACAGGCAGGGACTGCTGGCAGTGCAGCAGGTCACAGCCACAGGGCGCTGAGGGAAGCTGGGGAGTGCTGGGGGCAGAGGGGAACACGAGGCTTCCCAGGCACGGCTGCTGCCTCCCCGCTGTGTCCCACCCCAGCAGCGCCCCGTGCTACAGCCAGTAGCGGTCTCAGAGCTGCCGCCATGGAACTGCCCAGCCCCAGCTCACCCTGAGCAGTACCCGGGGAGGAGGAGGGTGCTGAGGGGGCTCTGAACACCAAGCTGCACCCAGCCCGCTCCCCCTGACGCTTCCAGAGCTGCAGCATTGACGGAAGCCTCTCTACCTCTAAGGCATGAGGTATGCTACATACAGCAAGAAGGTTTGCCTAATTAACTCCGATTGTATATGACATTGTCATGTTGATTTACTAAATATACGCGGGAAATCTCTTTATTTCACCAGCTGATTGGTGACATAATCTGGGTCTGTAAGGAGCAGCCTTGACACCAATTCCCTCTGGTTATGTTACCTGTCTTTTCCACCTGCAATCGCATCAATGAAGCCCACAAGGAACTTCAATAACTAATTTATTCATTTTGCTTCTGATTTATAGTAAAAAAGAAAGGATGTCAGGATACACTTGTCTAGAATGACAATCAAGCCCAGAACCCTTCCAAGCTCACGCCTTCTCAAGAGGTAGAAGGCTTCACCTTAGCAGCATGTGCACCGTGCTGATCGCAATTACCAACACTTCTGTGTTACTGCAGACTCTCCCCACCTGGGAGAAAGTTTCCAGGTAACACAAGCCTGGAAAAGTCAATTACCTTGTTCCCTTATCTGCTAAAGGTATGGCATTGCTGACTGACACATGGCATGTTCAACCATGCTCCTCATGTCCCCACTTGCCCCAGAACAATTCTCCAGGTTTACCAGGCTGTGTTGAGAGCCTGCTTTTGTACAGTGGTGTCCACAGAGCTTTGGGACAACTTGTGTGAGCAGCAGGAACAGGGAGAAGACTCAGGGTGCTGCAAAAGAATCCATAACTGTCTGTGGATGAGTCCCAGCAAACTGCAGTACGGCTCAAGGACTTCCTCCTTATTCAGCCTTATTTATACCAGAGTACAGATATTCCATCAGTATTTGCTGTCTAAAGAAAACGGGCTCCAAAACAGCTCTGTAATCTCATACTAAAGCCTCCCCTCTCATGCGACATGGGAAATTTTCAGAAGTTTGTACTGGCAGGAAACAGTTTCCAGTGTCTGACCATGTGCCAGGAGGTCAAGGCTTTCCTCCCCAGATGGAGAGCAGAGGCATAATTACTGCTCTCCTCTTTGGAGGCCCCAATGAAATCTCTTTCCAAAAGAGAATACAGTTGCTGGTGATGTTCTGAGAAGCAGCAGTTGTTAGTGAGTGGTGCCTGCAGAGCACTGCTGGGACTGCCAAATGCCCAGGTTTGCCCTAACAGGGCTGGTCTGTGCACTGTGCAGACTGCAGAACCTGATGTGAACTTTTCCAGGCTAAGAGGGACCAGAAGCCACATTCCCTGCTCTCAACACAGCAGTGGAAAGAGCACTGCTGTGCACCATTCATCCCACCCTGGCTCAGCACATCCCAGGCTTCTACAGTGGCATTTCCCATTTCCCACAACTCTGCTTTGATTTGTTTCCCACACTGGGAGATGTTTTTCAGGCTTAGTCCACAATGAAGCCGTAGTTCTCAGGGGCTGGCAATGTCAGTGGCCTTACACTGGCAGAGGTACCCTGGGAGACCAAGAATGCCTCCTTCAGCAGTTCTCTGAGCTGCTCCAATTTCTGCCTGGAACAACTAAAGTTACAGACCAAACCCACTTCCTCCCGCACACAGACTGTCCTCATCAATGCAGCACTCCTGATCACAGTGAAACCAGAGCCTCATTTGGCAGAGCAATCAGGGGAGCAGGGTTAGCTGCTCCAGGGGATGTGCAGACACTCTGCGTCAGGCATGGAGCCCAGCTCAGCAGCAGGGAGAGCGGGGCACAGGAACACGCAACTCCATTGGAGGAGAGCCTAGTTAGGACCCGTCTGTGTCAGCCCAAAGCTTAATCTGGATTGATGCAAACTGCAGAAAGTATCATTAGAGACTGTCTGGGAAACTCACGGAGCTTCTCTGCTCCCTTCTTGTCTTCCGCAATAATAGAGATATTTCTGTTTACAAAGGTGGACTTGATCCTCAGCATTTCCTCTGTAGATCTCTAGTATTTGCATGTGTCACCCTGTTTTCCCTGGCTCATTAATCACTCCCTGTGCTTGTCAGAGTGGAGCAGCGCCTGCTGTGCTCCCACAACCTGCTAGAGGGGCCCCAGGCTGAGTGTTTGTGCTGCTGCAGCAGCGCCGTTGTGGCACTTGGGCCAGCCCCTGGTGTGCCCAACATGCCCCCACAGCCCCTGGGCAGCTCAGGGCACAGCCCTGGCACAGCACATGGCACATGGCTGCTTTCCTGGCTGCGGAACTACAACCTTTCCCTAAACTCCATAAAAACACCTTCCTCCATCCCAGGGACCAGTCTGCTGTCCAACCTTCCCTGTGCCTCCCCTGAGCCCGGACAGGGCAGCCACCCTGGGAGTGTGAGCTCTGTGGCAGAGAAGGAGAAGGTGTCAGCAACATGCCAGGATTGCTGCTGAGCCAGGACACACAGGCCCAGCCCAGCCCCAGCAAGGTCTGTGGCTCTGTGTTGAGCACAGTGAGGTTTGTCTCTGCAGTGTGCAGCGTCTCTGGCTGATTAGGAGCAAAGCCCATCTCCTCCTTCCTGCCTTTCCCATCAGCTGCAGCACACGGCTTACAGGAACAGTTCCTTGTTTTCTTGTCTCCCATTTTTAATGACCAATCTCTGTGATTGGCATGAGGAGCTGAGTCCTGGTAGCGCTGGGGAAATTCAATATTGCTAAGACCAGGACAGGAAACAGCAATGTGTTCCTGCAGTCACAACTCCACATTAAGTAATTTGTGTATTAAACTGAAGATGACACTATGAAATGCTGAAATTATCTGGGTCTATTCCAGCTTACAGGGCAAAATAACTTAAAGGGGTTCAGTTTGGTAATTCTAGGACACCTATCACCTTTTTATCAAGCTTTGAAGCATGTATTTAGGCATTTTGCAGAGCTGATCTATTGGGGTGGAGGCAGCACCAAGGGAGGTTCGGTCACAAAACCCTGTGCAGAGCAAGGAACATGCTGACAGCCCCCTGGTGAGCCCCAGGGCATGGGACAGTCGGGTCCCTGGTCCACAGGACAGTGGGATCCCTGGTCCAACGCTCACCTGCTATGCTGCCTTCACAACTGAAGCTGCAGGAGCTGCCACGCGCTCCCAGATAAGGAAGCTCTGCAAGATCCCCATTGTACCGAGCACGGCAGGGATGACCAGGGCAGGAGATGTTTCTCTGGGCACTGAGGGGGAAAATCCCACAGGCTAAGGTGGTTCTTTCCATTTGAAGATTTTTAACAGAAATGTCCCTGTGCTTGCTGCTCTGCAGAGCTCGGTGAGAGACTTCTGCAAAGCCAGGGCTCTCAGGAGGTGTCCAGAGTGCCTATTTTTAGTCAAGTCAGAAGAACTCCAAGATAGCACCAGTCAGGGCTGAGTGACACCCAGGAGGGCAGCTGGGCTCTGACCCAGGCATGGAAAAAGTGAACTCTGCCTCATCTCCAGTGTCAGAGTCGTGGAGCTGAGAGCTCCTGCAGCCGAGACTGGCACATGCTGCCCTTCCTCACTTTGTCCTGCTTTGCTCTGCACCCCTCTCCGAGACCAGGCTGGGACTGGGCACTTGCTCTGAGTGTGCCCGTGCCCATGCAGGGCTGGGAGACTCACTGAGGCTTCTGTTCTACCTCCTGCCATTTAAACTATTCCCCCGTGAAAATCAGAATTCGAAGGACAGTCTGAAATTTAAGCTTGATGTAAAGGTACTTCTGAAGTTCTACTGAAAGTTAAAATGAAACCCTACAAAACTCTCATTGAGTCCCATGAACAGTTATTAAATTTACCAAAGGAGTCAAGAACAAGTTTACTGATTTGTATGCTCAGCAGCAGAACACTGAAAAGAAAAAACCAAGACCATAGAAATCTGGGAGGGCATTGCCAGAATCACACTTTAACACAAACAATCACTGGAAGAGATTTCATTTCAGGTTGTCAAATGTCAAGTTAAAAGAGGAAATACAAAATATCTGTTGTCTTCAGATTGAAGATTTGCAGAGCTGAACTGCAACTGAACTGCCATAATCCTATGGATTGTTCCAGGTAGAAACACCTGAAATGCCTTTTGCACAGCATTTGATTATTTCTTTCCCACTGTTCATTAGGAAATTGCAACAAAAGCCTTACAAATACCCACCCATGCATGTCTGTAAAAGGGAGGAGCAGGCTGGTGGAGCAACTCTGCCCTCCTCACTAACCCACTTAACGATGTGCTTAAATATAAGCTGCTGCTTAGTCACATACCCACAGATACACACACACTTCCAATCATATTTCGTTCATCCCAAACTTAGTATTTCTATTAAAAACCTCTGCAAATGCAGAAAGCCAAGACATACCCCCGGTATTGAACGGCAATTAAGCAATTTGCTTTCCTCTAAAACTTGTCTTCTGTAATCTTCATCAAGAAAACCAAGCACACCCAAAGCAAATTAATATAGATATGCCTGCTCAAAGTAAATAATTGTTAAAGCAATCTGCCTACTGGGGAGGGCTTAATTCTCTTCTTTTCTTACTGTTTACAGAGCCACTGCCAAAGAAAGGACACGTTTCATTTTCTCCAGTTCAGTGGGGTGATCTAATGGACCGGAGTGGACTCACTAAAGCTCCAGAGCATGGTATAAAGGGGCAACAGCCATTAGACTATGCAAGAACAAGACAAATCAACCCTTTCTAGCTTCAGGTCCTCTACATGGCCCATGGGATTGAGCTAATGCAGGAACTAGGCAAACAGAAAAGCAAGGATGCAGTCCCTTAATGACAGGAGCTGCCTTCCCTCAGGGACAGAATGCTCCCTGCAAGCAAGACAGAGGGACACCGTGAGGGGACATGGTGGCAGGGAGCCACAACTAGGGGGGCTCTGTGGTGAACGTAGCAGGGGAAGGGGATTTTCCACATTGCATTTCTTAGGGAAGGAGTTTGAGGAGCCTGTGGCCCAGTTTCCCTGGCCCAGGGAAGCGACAGGACTGTTTTCAGCTGAGGCTGTGGGGGGTCAGGACAGAGACAGCCCCACAGCCCAGCCCCAGGTTGCTCTGTGCTGTCCCCCACAATACAGTCACCAGCCAGGGCACTTCAAATTCCCTTTGACTCGTCCCTCTGGGGCAGCTCTGCATTTATTGGACTGACTCCAGGGAGCAGTCCTTGGCATAAGTGATCAGGAAAAGAAATTTCAAAGTCACCTGAGTCAGCATCACTCACTCACCAGCCCAACGTGTCCCTCCCACACAAGGCACTCAGCCTCCCCAGTCTAGGCACCAGGAACAAGCCTGTGGCCAATGTCACCCTCAGGCCAAAAGGGCAGAGCTGCAGTCTGGAATATCTGTGATCAATATATGGAATCAGAGAGTGATAATCTGAAATAGTTGCAGAACAGAAGTGCAAGCTCTGCTCCGACACTGCAACATGTTCCAGGAACAGGCACAGAACAGGAGGGGATCAGTCACTGCTGCACCCTCGTGCTTTGGCCAGCACAGAGTCACAGGGCTGAAACAGTGCCACGTCCTGGGAAAAATAATTCACATTCTAGTGCACACTCCCAGCCCAGTGCAGTTTCTCCCAATTCCTCTCTATTCCTACCACTGCTCCAATGCTATGTCTCCCTTTAAAACCCTGTGAACACACCTGTCCAGAGGGTTCCATTCACCCTTTTGCCCCACATCTCTTTCCATAGCCTTGCTTGGTTTCCCTGCTGTGAAAATGACCCCACCAGCCTTGCCACAAGGTACGTGAAGAGGAGCTGCTCCACTAAATGAGAGAAAAAACGCTGGATGAAGATCCAAGGAAAAGGCAGGCAGCACATCCTGCATTCCCAGGGTCTGTTGGAAGATGAGTATGAAGACCTGCAGTGCACTTGTTGCTGTTGGGGGTGTGTGTCTGTGCCTCTGGCTCTGACATTCAGCCAGGACAAGCGAGCTGTGCTGTTGCCATGTTTGCTCCATTTGGGCTCAGCCCTGTGGGTGGGCCAGGTCCATGCTGGGTGCCTGTCTCCTACTGCTGTTCAGTGTCCCAGTGCAGCACCGTGCACAGCTTCAGAAACACAAGTGCACTTGAGAGTGTGACCCACTGAAAGGCATTTACAGCTAATGGGGAATGGCAGAGAATAAACATGCATTTTTCAAAAGCCAGTATAAAAAAGTGTAGAATTAAGCTAGTGAAACAGAAATTACAGCTGGAGCCCGTGATCCAGGCAGAATAACCGAACAGCTGGAGGCCTTGTCCTCGAGGTGCTGGGGGGGTTTGTTCTTCAGACAGGTATTTACCACTTGCACTTCCCCAGATCTATTTCAACGTCTTGTTACAATCTTGTTACAGACTTGTTTCAAAACAGTGTTCTCCTCTCCTTACACCAACATAAATTTTTTTTAAAAAGAGAGTAATAAAATACAGAGTAGCCACACAAGGAACTGGAAGCATGGCAGCTCCTACCCACTGGGTATAATTTTGAACAACCCAAACCAGCTCCAGAATAAAGCACAGAAAATGTCACCCCTTTGTATGAAAGGGCTTTTGAAAAAGCCAAGCTGATTCCAATTTGCCAGAGGCATTAAGACAGCATATGTCACAGTGCCTGGGAACTGAGAGGAGCAGAGTTGGCTCCAGCGCGCCGGGTAACGGAGCCACTGCTGCAGGTCCAGCGAGCTCCGGCTGCCACCCTGCTCCTGGTAGCAGTTTCCAGCATGCTGGCACTCAGTGCAGGCCACCTGCAAGCCAGATCTGCTCTGTCGGAGCAAACTGGGACCTCTTTTGGTTGCCCAGCTGCAGCTCAGCTCATTTGCACGAGGCAGGCTGCCACATGAGAGCTGCTCGAGGAAGCACCAGGAGGGAAACCAATCTGCTGCCTCCACACACAAGATGGGGAGGAGGGGGCGGCCCTGCCCCTGCTTCCACAGGGGCACAGGGGGTCGCTGTGGCAGGCACGAGAAGGCAGGGGCTGTCTCCTCACCCAACACCCTCTCCATTGCCATCTCTTCCCACGCCTGGCCTTTTATTAGATACAACTTCCTTCTCTTTAGTCACACATTCCTGCTCTCCTGCCAGAACTCAATCTCAGACCTAACAGCAGAGATGGCTGAGCTGTCCATGCTCATACATAACCCCGGATCCTCTTTCCTACTCCACTTGCAAGGTGTCTGCTCAACTACCTGCACAGAAAC
The DNA here is from genome assembly GCF_028769735.1 of Zonotrichia leucophrys gambelii. Classification (NCBI taxonomy): domain Eukaryota; kingdom Metazoa; phylum Chordata; class Aves; order Passeriformes; family Passerellidae; genus Zonotrichia; species Zonotrichia leucophrys. The sequence goes on from NC_088186.1 coordinate 1,099,947, forward strand.
AATAACAGCGTCCCTCTACAGTCAGTTGTCAGCTTCCAGGAGAGCAGAGCTGTTCAAGGCTATTTATGTTTCAATAAAAAGCAGTGAAAATACAACCACAGCAAAGAACAAGAGACCTCTGTCCTCTGGAGAGAAAAACTGGCCATTCTCATCTCTATTAGCCTGTTTTCTTACCAGTAACCAGTGGCCAGGTGGGATGGACAGGAATGAGTCAGACCCAGGACTGGTCATAAAGTGAGTAGGAAATGAGAAGTACTGTTTGTGCAAAATGTGCTTATCAGAGGGCTGGAATGAAAATGTTCTTTTCTTAGGGAATGTTTTTAATGGAAATGTTCCAAGTATTTTTGTTAAGAAAAGGGCCTAATGCTTCAATTTTTTCACTGTGTCTTTTTTCATTACAGAGAAAAGTTTTTAAACTATGTAGAGGCTGTTATTTGAGGGATAAAATGTTCTTCTGACATCAGCCTGCAGCGAACATCCCAGGAATGCCAGTTTACTGGTAGGAATGATCACAGCCCAGCAAGTCCTAAACCACCCTGAAAGAATGTTCCACAAAGGGAATTATGGGCTCATAAACCAGCTTTTGCACCTGATACCATGAGTTATGCTCCCCTAGTTTGGGAAGGGAAATGCTACCACGTGCACTGCATGTCAAACCAGAGCAATGCAAACTTCAATTGTACCGGCTGGCAGCTTCCTGTCACAAACAAACTGCAGACCAAGAGCTCCTCATTACTACCTCAGTCATTTCAAAGCGTAAATGTAATTATCATGATCTGATCAGGGACAACAGAGAAAGAGGCATAATTTGCTGACAACAGTATCTGCAATAATTAATCTCCCAGATCTTGTCTTACAGGGTCATGGACGTCTTGAAATGGGAAATGGGATGTTTAAATCATTTGAGTCCCTTTAATCATCTGCACCAGCCAGGGCGACTCAGGGACTCCTGCTCCAAGTCTGGTGTATCCAGAGGGGACAGGCAGGGCTCTGCAGGGTCCTCTTTCCTTTCCCTTTCCAGGGACCAGGACTCAGCAAATCAGAAGGAAAAGCTCTGATTTCAGTTAAGAAGCTGTAAAGCCTTTACAGACATCAGCCCAACCAGTATTTATCATCTGGAGTAGTTCAGCATGAAGGCTGCAGCCCTGAACTGCAATGCCATCCAATTCAGTTCCCAGCTCAGGATTTACAATGGGTGGGCATGGGGAAGTTTCAGCTCTACTGAAGACTAAGGAGACACCCAGATAAGGTGTAAGAAAGATCAGTAACCAGACAGCGTGTCACGAGCAGGCTTGTAGGCAGGGAGGAGTCAGGCACAACAGACAGGGCACCAGCAGGGTTTAGAGAAGCCAAGCCAGGCATTAACCCTGCCCTGCAATGTGCTGGAGGAGCTCAACACCCAAAGCCTCTCTAGCCCATGGACTTGCTGACACTGCCCACAACAAAGCAGTGACGGTCTGTGGGAATAGCTGGATGCTGTGCTGAAGACGCCTTCACTCCCTCACAAAAATTAAGGATGTGTCTCACATCCTCCCTGTGCTCTGTCTGACAGCAAAGGGCTTCATGTCAGCCACCCGGCTTGCCTCAGGAGGGAAGGGATGGCACCAACAGGGACACGTGTGTTCCCAGGTCTGCCCACGTGCTGCTGGTCCTCACGGCATCCCGGCAGGTGGGTGGTGCAGCAGGATGGGAATGGTGCTGCTCTAGCAGCAACACACTGTAAAAAGGAGCCTCAGAGAGTAGGATTTCTTTCATGGGGAAAAAAAATCCCTGCTCACTTGAAAGGCAGCTGAAGCAGAGATTAAAAAGGGAGTCTGAAAGAGGCAAATGGAGCTGGAATGCAGCTGCATTTGGAGGCACCATTTCCAGTGCTGAGCTCTGGCCCCTGGGCTGAGATTGCCTCACTTTGCTCCCTGGAATGAGGCCTGTCAAAACTCTCCTACCTTTGATCACCTTTTGCAGGAAAATTATGTACACATTAGATGCTCATTAACATTTATGTAAGTCATCTGCTGCAGTAGCAGCTTATCTTGTCTGCTACTTGCCTGTAGGAGAAAAAAAAAGAAAACTCACAAAAGACCTGCACAGAAAAGCACCAGGACCACAGCACTGGAATGATGGTGCTGTAAGTCCATCTGACCCCTCAGCACCAGCCTCACCCCGTGCTCCCACAGAGGCAGCTCCCAGGGAGCTCCCCAGCCCAAGCCTGAGCACTGCTGTACCAGGTGAAGTGGCTAACTGGATGCGCTCTGCTTTTAGAAAATGGTTGGGTGAGCACAGCTGTCACCAAACAACAGCAGCAGAGCCTGAACAAATGCATTCAGGGGAAATCAGATAATAGAGGTGGGAAGTGTCCTGTGATCCATTTAACTGTGCCTGCTCCCACAGGAACACCACAGAGACTGCTGGATTTGGTTAACCAGCATGACCGTGCACACGCACAGGGTGGGACCTGCTCACACCAGCAGCCCTGGGCAGGGCACGGCAGGACAGGACGTGTGGCCCTGCTGGGCACTCTCACGGACTGTGCTAATGGGCTCTGGGAGCAGGTCTGCAGGGAGGGGTGGGCTCTGTGCTCTGGTCAGGACTCATTTCGCTGAGCTTGTTCCTTCACAGAGCCTGTTGAGCAGATGAAATCTCATCAAAGCACTGTGTGGCATTCACACTGAGCCAGGTGAGTCTCACAGGCTCCCCTGCTCACCTGGCTCAGACAGACTCAGACTACTCTTCCCACTGCTGGCTTAATAATTAAGGAGTTGTTCTTACCAGGTTAAGGACACATCTTTCTTTACAGAGCAGCCGGCTCAGTTTACCCCTAATTGCACTCTAGGTAAGAGGTTAAGAGGAGAAAGGATCTTATTATCTGGGTAAGCTGAAAAAAAAATCCCCAACCAGGAGGGCCAGTGCAGCTGTTCCTGCTTCTCCAAGGGCAGGACTCTGCGTCTGGAGCCTCCCCAGAGCCTCATCCCTACCCTAGAGAATTAATTATCTGCTCTTTGTGCCCGGGCAGAGAGTGGAGAGAGACGATTCCCTTGTGTTAGGAGAGGAATTCTAAGACAGACGAATTAGGGCTCGCTCAGTGTTTGAAGTCAATCCCGGCCCAGCCCGGCACGGCTCAGGTCTGCACAAGGCGTGCGGAGCCCTGCACGCGTCCACACCCCCGAGCGGCGCTGAAACAAGGAAGGGTCGCTCCTGCAAGGGCCTGACACGGCTCAGACCAACCCCGCCGAGCAGCTGAGTCCGCAGGACAGCCCCCGGCCCCACAGCTCCTGCACGGACAGACCGCGGGAAGCCGGCGGCAGTGCCCGAGCTCTGCTCAGCCCCGTCCTAACCAAAAGGAGCAAGGAGCTGCAATGCAGCCGGTGACCTCTGCAGCCCCGCAGCCCGTACGAGGTGGAGCTGTGCGTGCCCAGCTCAGGGATGACGGGGCAGCCCCAGGGCACCCAGTCGGGATCCCTGCCGGACTCGCTCAGCCGGCGTTGGACGAAAGGCGCACAGAGCACTTGATACAAACCACCGCGACAATTCACCCACCGGGCAGAAAGAGGGCTTAAGTAGAGTTTCAGAAAAAGCAGGTTCAGGAATGCTGAATTTCTGCAGTTGAATTTGATTGGAAATGGGCAGTACAAGACACCCATCGCTCAGCAGTAATTCTGCCAAAGGAATGGGGGCCCCGTTTGGGAGGGCACATGGTCTGGGTTCATTTCCTTGCAGACGTACTTTGATTTCCTGTGCTGCTCAGAAAACATGCTTACCTTTTCCAGGTAGGGCTGCTTCTGGACACAGCTAAGAGATGCTGGAACACTCTCTGGGAAGCACAGTGTGTTCCCGGCAGGAGCTGCGCTTCCATTTCCTGAGCGCACCTCTCAGTTCTGCAGCAATTTCTCCTTCTCTGTTAACAATGTAAAGCTTTGGCAGATTACCCAACTTAAAAATAATTTAAACTGCACTTATAAAATATTTCATGAAACATTTCTAAAAACATTGCCACTTCCACTCCCCAGCCATGACAGCAGCAGTTGAAAGGAGGAGAGTGCAGTGAAATTTCTCTCTTAAATTCAGATCTCTTGAAATTTCTGCTGCTTCAAGCTGCTATTTCCATTCTGTATTCACTTAAAAGGTGTGGAAAATAGGCATATTCAATATCAGATTTTGTTGTTTTAAAACTCGTGGAAGTAAATACTTTGATCTAATCACATGTAAATTATGTGTCACTGTTAAAATATGGGACTGCATGTAAATCTCAGATACAAAAGAAGTCATCACCGTCTCTATGTAGAATGAAAAGAAATATAGAATATTAAAATCAGGAGGTTCAACTTTATTAGCATAACAGCTACAGTTGATATTCATGCGCGCCAAAAATGCATTCACAGCAAAATAACTCAGAAAGAAGAAAAGGCCTGATTCAGCACAGTAATTTAACTCATATTTAGCTTTGAGCATGTGCTTAAGTTCAGCTGGGCTTAAGTCCAGATGAAAAAATGTCCTCTGATAGACAAGGGAAAGTCAGTAAAAGTTGAGCAAACGATTGCAGACTGAGCAAAAAACCCATAATAGTTTTAATTTAAGTTCACTCTTTGTTTCAAGTAAGTCCTGCTGTTACAAAACTCTTTGCCTGGGCCTATACAAAGCTCTCTCTGATAAATTCATAACAAACACTCTCCTTGAAGGATGGGGGAAAAAAGCTTTCAATTTTCCATTGACAGCCAAAGAGAGAGAGAGCAGTTACAAGCAACACCAGCAGAAGTCAAGTGGAGCAAAGGTGTCTGTAGAGAGCTGAACAGGAGCTGCTCTTCCTCTGCTTTGTATGAAAAAATGCAGGAGGGGCCTGAGCTCCCAGCTGCTCCCTTCTCCTGAGCTGGGCAGCAGTGCAGCACTCTGTGGGATCCCACTCCCTGCCCACCCTCCTAGCTGGGGCACACTTCTGTTGCTGAGAGCGGTGCAGAAAGGCCTGCAGCTCTCCCACAGGAGATCGCCGTGTCCCTCCCCTCCCTGCCGGGGGAAGCCGCTCCTTTTGCAGGAGGGGATGCCATGGGCAGACGCTGGGCAGCACACACAGGGACCCCTGAGCTGCCCGAGTCCTCAGAGAGCCGGCAGGGCCCTGTCAGGCTGCTCCCAGATTTCCCAGCTCACTGATCAGTGACAGCGCGTTCCGGACCATCAGGGCACTGAATCCTCGGCTCAGGAGGGGGAGAGAGCTGAGAGGGCTCCTCCCTGCCGGTCCATCACCGTGTGTGTGTGCTTGTGTGTGTGTGTGTGTCTGTCTGTCTGTCTGTCTGACCTACCTCCAGCCCACGGAAACAGGGAAGGGCTTAGGGACTTGCCTGGGTGAGACCATGGCCTAGGGGTATGTTAAAATCTGAGTAGGATAAAAATTATAGGGAATGATTTTGAACCTCTGTTAAGTGGAGGAAACTTGTATTACATTTTAAGTTACGGCACCTGGCTCACAAAGAGAAAAGGATGGAGTCTCAGCTCACACAATGCCAAGGCCAACAGATGCCAGCTGAGAGTAAGAGGCCTTTGGACTGCCTGGGGAGGGTGGTCTGGGGCTGCTGGGCTGCACTGGGCAATACTGGGACAAGAGGGAGGAACTGCACAGAACCACTGATCACACAACCCTCTGCTGATACCAACAGAGCTGCTCATTAAACCGTGAGCCTTTCAGGGCAACAGCAAATTCTTACTCACTATGTACACAGCACCTAGGGAAAGAAAATACATTGTCAGTGAAGGCGAAGACCTTAGGATAAAAATTACAATTGAAGAGAATTGTTCTCAAATTGAGGAAGAAACACACCTGAATAATCTGGGCAGTGGACCGTGCCTCTTGCGAGTGCAGGTGTCAGCAGCATGGTAAAACATTTCGTCCTGTCTCAAAAGACTTGATGCCCGCAAAGCTCTAAACTCAAAAAAACCCTCTTTGGTGACATGAATTCAGAGATTTCCCAGCAATCTTCTTTTCCAAAGCAACAGCGAGACACCCTTTCAAGGCACTGCAGAGAGTCGCTGGCCCCGTGCACACAGGAGGAGATCACTGCTTCCTCTCGCTGCACATTAGGTGACTTCACTCTGTTTGCTGTGAGCTTTTGCAAAAGGTTCCTTTCATCAGCTGCCTTTGAGGTTCTTTGAAAAATGGAAATAATTAGGCGTGTGTATTTTCATTGGCACAGAGAGGCTGAAGCCTGATCTGAAAGGCTTTGCCTCTGCAAGAAAATAATAGGTCCAATTAAATGTACTTTATTCTGTGAAGTTCAAACGCCATAGCTTTGGGGGCAAGAATTACGTGCAGAACATGGATAAGGTATATATAGGACTGGGGTTAAAGACGCTCTGCTTGGGTTTACCAAGTAACAATGCTGGTGATTAATTGAGATGCAAAGGGTACAAGATTGACACTCCTGTCCAGAGGGACAAGGAAAGGTCCTGTGTCCACTGGCACTAAGTCCGCTGAGAGCCGAGTGACTCCATGTGCACCTGCAATACCCAGCAGCCTGCTGCAGCGATGGACAGAGCTGTGATAAAAACACACTGGCCCTGAAGGGAGCTCCATCAGACCCCTAATTATCACTCGTGATTCCTTTTTCAGTTAACGCTTGCAAGGAGTTTCTAAAGTTTCAAAGGAATATAAATCTTATCAAAGTATTTCTAATTGCACGTAAATGACAGGTACCGAGTCATTTATCCTGGGCTGCAGGGAAGGGGCAGCAGAGCCCTCCAGAACCCGTGCAAAGGTCTAATGCTGCATTCAAAACTCACAGAGAAATCAAACCTTCATATAAATGTTAACTGAGAGCAAAATTGCAGTTAAAAAACAGAGAGGATGCTCTAAAAGTAATTAAAAACATGTGAGACAAATCAACATGCTCCTCTGCTTATGGGTCTGGGCTCTCTGGGGGCTAACGCCTGTCTCTGCTGCCTGCAATGGCTTTCTGTCTGTATGCTTGGACAAAAGACACTTTATTACAGTAATTTATCACCCCATAAAAGTGGCTCTCTTGTATTGCTGAATAATTTTGAAAGAAATATGTTTTAAAAATTAAAAATGCAGTCGGTGTACACACACTCAGGTCTGCTGGGAGACATTTCTGCAACTACTGTAACTGCCTGGGTAGTTTTAATACCTCTACCTTCTATTATTTAAAGTATGATGATATTTTTTCCTTCTCTGAGCTTTGTCAGCTATAAATAAAAGATAAGGGTTGAATTGTACAGGGTATCTGTAAGCACTTCCATTATTGATACTTAATGTTACTTGGAGGGGGTAGTGAGACCCTGGTGCTTCTCATTTGCACCTAAACCCTAAGGCCCAGCTGAGAGGAGTGGTGGGTGCATGTTTGAGAGGTCATTTTCTCAGTGTATGCTTCCATTTTTTGTCCTCCGTGTGGCACCTTCCAGCATGAGAATGAGACCTATCTACAGATATTGAATGAAACATTAAACAAAGATGTTTGGGGTGACTGTGAGGACTGCCAGTTGGGTGGGACCCAGGATCAACAGGAAAGGCTTCCTAGGATAATTTCAGGACTCGGTAGATTTTCAGACAAGGTCTAGAACTGGGTCCATGATCCTGAAATAACAAAAACTGGTTTGCATTTTATTCTCCTAGATCTAAAGTGTTCTTTGCCTGCTGAACTGCAGCTGCCTTCTCTCCATCTCCAGAAAAAAGGAAACCCTTTTCTTGGCACACTCTTGCCATCCAAGGTGTTTTAGCACCACATCAGTCTGTGGTTTCTCAAAAGCAGTAAATTGCAGGATGACATAAGGAAAAAGAACACATTGAGATGGGATTACTAACAAACACACTCATCAAACTGCTGCAGAAGCAGAAGGGTCGTGTGACCTGGAGTCAGTCAGAAGGAAAAGGAACGTGTTAGCAATGCTCTCTTAAGGCAGAGCTGTAATTTGGTTTTGTAGGTTCCAGTGTCTTTGTTCCTCCCTCTGCTGTCCCCACCTGTCCCAACTCAGCATCTTAGGCAAGACATTTGCCCCAAGGTGAGCGTCCCTATAAATGCTTTATTTACAGCTGACTCACATCCTTGTTCCTCAGGAAAGCTGTGGCAAACCAAACCTCTTATACATTTTTCTGCCCACTGATGTTGCTATTTCAAGAAAATTTTTGTTGTTCAAACAGACTATTCAACAGGGTGAGGACTACCCACTCCACAGGAATCTTCATCACCACAACTCCCTGGGATTTGCAAAGTAGCAGAAACTGGGCTGAGAACAAACACATGGAAGTAATCCTGATGGATAAACTGGGTGAATCCTGCCCTTTGTCTCATTTCTTTGATGCTTTTAAGGATCATGTGGCAAATTCCAGCCCATCCAGCCAGGTCCAATACCAAAGCTGGAGAATAACTGGGAAGGGGAGTCAGTGTGACAGCTGCCCATGTATCCACAGGGTGACACAGGGAAAGGGGCCACTCAGAGCAACACTGCTTTGAAAAGAGGGAATTTTCCTCAGAGCTAATGATCGCTTTGGTGTTTACTGAAGCACAGTGAGATCAGAGTAACCAGACTGCTTGGTCCTGGAACACCCAGCATTTCCCTGATGGAACAAAAAGCACCCTGAGCTGAGTGTCCCCTTCATGCTCTGTTTTCCACCTTGCCTCAGTCGGGGTGAGGACTGTGTCAGATACCCCATGCCAGCCAACTCTAACTGCAGACCTGCAACCAGCCTGATGCCTCTTCAAACCACAACGTGCTAAAATTAGATCATTACTCACATCACCCTCTTTGCTGACAATTATCAGAGGGATGCAACAGTATCTCCCCATTTCATTTTCTAAGAAGTGACTTCAAGACCCAGAGAGTGAGATAGTGACTCATGCTCAGAGGTTTCTTTACTAGCTTTTATTTAAGCAGAGCTAACAATGAGAAGAACTGCTCTCTGTGCACAGAGACCTAAAAACTGAACACTCGTGTTCACGCTGCAAGAACAGCCACACAAACCCCAGGCAGTGTGTAAATCCAAATCACTGATCTACATTCCAAAACTAAAGGGGCTGCTAGGCAAATTTCAGGCACCACTGAAAGCAGAAGAGTGGGAGGCTGCATTCAACCACGAGCATAAGGGAGAGTCCCTTATCTCACTGCCAGATGGGCTCCTTCTGTGTCACACATCCTTGAACTGCCACTGCAGTTGGAAACACACAGCAAACCATGGCAGAGAGCCTGCAGGACGCTTGCAGGAGCCTCCACAGACACTCATGTATTGCACTGGCAGGTTTTGGTAGAGGTACAGAGCTGTGTGTGGCCACAGCAGAGGTTCATGGAGCCAGTGTCCCATCTCCAGCAGTAGCCAAAGACAGATGCCTACACAGGGTTTAAAGTTAGGCCACTGTCTGTTAGGCTGACCCAGGTCAGCTGTTCATTTAGGGGCTCATGCAAGGAAAGACACACCAGGCTGAGCTGGAATTTCCCTCATAAGCATGGCAGCATTCCAGATTTCCCAAAGTGCTACAGCACTCCCAGCCCCACTGCTCACACTCTCCTGCAGCCACCTGTGTGTGTCCCTACCAAACACTGCTATCTTTCCAAGCATTCCCAGCCAGTCCTGCAATATCACAGACACTTTACAAACCTGCCCTGATTATGCTTCATGTTACAGTCCCAGTTTTACACTGCTCAAAAGGCATTAATAAATAATGAATTGGAGTGGTTGGCCTGTTATATATAAGCAGCATGTGTTCAAAATGGTTACCAGCACATCAGAGCAAGTTACCATAGATAATGATAAGCTACAATTAAAAGCAATCTATTGCTCTGCTGGACTGTGTAACAGTATGTAATAAAAGATTAATCACTTATTAAAACAGCTACAAGTATTTCATTAACCTTTATGCATTATTTCTAATGGGGTTTGCCTACACTGCAGTCACTGCAGTGACTAAGTGGGCTCCGTGGCAGGAGTGCTGGGCAGGATTTAAGCAGCCCAGGCCTGTGCAGCTGCTGCACTCAGAGCGTGGGGGTGCTCAGCCCCTTGTGTTTACCCAGCTCCTCGGCTGGGGGCTGCCCTGGCTGAGCCCCAGCAGGGCACAAAGCACAGGTTCTGCTGACTGTGAACACACTCGGGGATGGCTCTGCACTGCACAGCCTGGCACCACTCTGCCCCGGCTGCTGCTCCCTGGGAAGTGCCCATTCCCAGAGCTGGCATCCCAAACTGAATGTCCAGGCTGCATTCCTGCACACTTCCAAGACATGCTGCCTGTGCATGCTGGTCATTCTCTAGTGACCAGCTGAGCTTTTGCCCCCTGGTTTCCTTCCCATAATAGAAATCAGATCGGTCTGTTTTCTGGAGAGGGGCTCTCCAAAGAGCCCTGAATGTGTGTGCTCCCTTCACTTTGTGCCACCTATGCTGGGAACATCCATTTTGCCATTTGTACCTAGGGAGCTCATTCCATATAGTGTGTTCATCTTCTGTTATTAGCTGGGCCTGGATTTACATGAGCACAGGGAAACCAAGGCAAACTCTTTCCCTGTGCACATGCTATTAGCTCTGCTGATTACTCCCAGCAGTATTACCACTGGATAAGAGAGGCCTTCAGAACTGAAGTACTTCAAGCACTGTGTTTCCTTCAGAGAAGCCAGTCTGCTTCTTCAACACCTTGCTACTTGAAGCTCTCTGTGCCCATGGCAGCCTATCATGAGTCTGCAGAAACTGAATTAACTCAAAAATGATGTGTATAACTGAAAAGTGGCTACTAGGAATGCTTTTTAAGTGTGTAAAGTAACTCAGTGGCTTGTTGAAAGCCATCAGGAAGCATGCTTGAGAAATGGTGTTTGGAGACAGCAGAAAATAGCTCTTCATTCCAAAGGACAGTAAAATATCTTTAGTTCTTTCTTCCTCTCCTATGCAAATGTTATCCTTTAATGTGGCTGGTCCAAGAGTCATAAAGGACACAACATTCTCCATCAGATGAAAGCATAATCTCTTCACTGTGTTCCTAATCACACTTTCTCTGTGCAGGAGGGAGTCTGAATTCTTCCTCAGCTTCTCAGATTCTGCTGTGTTTAAGCCCAGCATTTCACCCTATTTGGCTCTCCAGTTCTTCCAGCTCTCAGACAGAATCATCTGAGGCATTTCCTAGGCTGCAACCCTCCTTTTTGTCATATTAGTGGGACCTATTCACACATAAGGGACCTCCATTATGCTTGATCTGAAAGATATGTGACACGTGGAACAACATACTTTGAAACATTCATGTAGCAGTTCTGTAACCTCAGCCAGAGTTCACAAGTTGTACACAGAGAGATTCCCTAAATCACTCCACTGAAACACACTGCTCAGCAAAGCCACTTCTCCTGTGCCTGGCTGCAGTTCATGCTTGTTGATACCTTTTGCTTTTGAAAGCTGGAACTCGTCTGATATATCAAGGCTGGAAGAGCAAGAAGTATTTTCCTCACAAAGGTTTGAAATCCCCATCAGTTTGCACCTGTGCCTTTCAAGCCAAACAAAGCTCTTGTACTGCTGGATGTTACCACAACAATGAAAGGTGTTGCTTGAGCCGTGGTGCTGTCACCCCCGAATTCCCCAGCAGCCGGGCTGGAGCTCCCACATGGCCAGCGGCAGCTGCTGGGGCAGAAGGGGCAGTGGTGCTGCCCAGGGTGCTGTGCCCACCCACAGCTGCCAGGGACAGAAGGGGCAGTGGTGCTGCCCAGGGTGCTGTGCCCACCCACAGCTGCCGGGGACAGAAGGGGCAGTGGTGCTGCCCAGGGTGCTGTGCCCACAGCTGCCAGGGCAGAAGGGGCAGCGGTGCTGCCCAGGGTGCTGTGCCCACCCACAGCTGCCAGGGACAGAAGGGCCAGCGGTGCTGCCCAGGGTGCTGTGCCCACGGCACAAGTTCCCCTGACCCTTCAGCTGAGGGTGATTCGTGCCTGAGCAGCCAGGTTTGGGTACCCAGCCCAGAACCACCAGTGTTTGTAAACTCACTATTCTACAGCAGTAATGAGACAATCCAGACCGAGATGACAAATAACTTTTTTTGCCCTTTTTTGCATACGATAATTTTGCCAAATTCAAAGGATAATTTGAATAAAGAAGACTCTCTTTTTTGTTATCTTAAGACTCCTGCTTTGCAGAACATTGTCTCTGCAAGAGTTTTCATAGTAGTGGAAACTGCCCCAGGGCTGAAATGGGGGAAGGTTAATGAAGATTCAGGAGGTAGCTATGGTTCCTTAAAGCCTTCCTGGGGCACATGTCTCCCTTGGCAATAAAAAGGGGTTCTCTGCTGTGGACCTTACAGAGAGGGTGTGGAGCACAAGGAAATTTATGAACTGTTTTCTGGAGTGCAAGTGCCTTTCAGTTCTGGTATGTACAAACTTACATCTTCTGCTCAATTTGACAAGAAAGCAGAGTTTCACTAAATTGTCCCTGCATTTGCTCCATCCCACTTACTGCTTTCACATGCAGAAAGCATTCTTCTTCTTTTCAAAGATCCAAAGAAGGCAGGTCTCAAAAGAGAGCATTCCTGCCCAGGGCTGGATCCAGAGCTCTGCACTTGACTCAATTAATAACGGGTGTCCCTGAACTCACTGTTCACAGGATGAATGAAATATTTTTCACCCTTTGTTTGCCTCCATTCTTGGCACTTCTGCAAACCATGAGAAGCTGAAATATCTGGAGCTTGCCAAGAACTGTTAATATGAAAACGTAATCTTTCCTCTCTGGTCTGGCAGTCATATGTGTCAAACAACATCTCATGTCTGATCTTGGACAACACCTGAGCTTTTCCATAAAAAATGGAGCAGAGCTGGGGCTCCACACACATGTTGTACAGCTTTCCCTTCTCGTGCAGCATCAGAAGTCAGGCACTGCAGCACAGCTCAGCCTTCCTGTGTGTGGCTTTCACACCTACCTACTTTGGTCTGTGCTGCTAAGCAGTGTCTCTTGACAAATCAATATTCTTCCTAAAGTGAAAATATTTTGTCTCTCTTCAGCCATGCCAAAGTTAAGTGCAGTTTGCCTCAAGGAGGACACACTACTGTGTAACTGGGTGTGTTAAGTCAGATACTAGGTCTGGTTTTAAGAAGCACGGAGCACTCACAACTCCTGTCACAGCCAGGAGGTGCCTTATGTTCACTGAAAGCACAAACCCTGCAAGTCCAGATCTCCATGTCCCCATTCCTCAGCTCTGAAGCCAAGCCCACTGTATTCCCAATACTCCAGACGCTCAAATGATGTAAATGAGCCGGACTGCACTGAGGTCAGCTGGACCCACAGACTCGCACTGGTGCTCTGATCCAGCTTTGGCAAGGACACCGTGGAGCTGTCCACTGTCTGGCCCATATTAGTGTTCCAAATGTATAAAATACTGCCTGCAAGCTGAGACGAGATGGCTTGAATGGGATAGGGATTATCAGGAAGCCGGGCTGGGCAAGTGACTGCGCGATGCGCACGCCCTGCCCATGGCCTGAACGGCAGCGGCAGGCGCTGCCCTGCGATCCCTGCTGGAACTCCCGGCGGCAGCCGAGCGGGCTGCACCCCCAGCCCTGACGGGCTGTAACAGGAGCTGTGCCCCAGCTGCACGTGCTGGAAAGCTCTCCTTGACACCACCGCAGTCTGCTCTCCTGGAGCCCTGGAATGGGTTCAGCATTTCTCAGACAGTATCATATCAAATGACTGAAAGTATTTTCAAAGAGGTGTTTGCTTCCCGACATTTTGTTTGAGTTAATAAAAAGTGACAGAGTTGGAGAGAAAGCAATGCACATGTGTTCCTGGAAAGAAAATAAAGCCAGTCAACAAAAAATGTGACCAACTGGAGACCAGTGCAATCAGGATGGCTTGAAAACATCTGCAGCCAAAGAATGAGGGAAGGGCACAGAAAAAGAAGGAATGAGGAGGGGAGAAGGCAGTTCTGCAAACCTCAGGCTGCCCTCCATGTCCTGCCCTTGCTGCATTCTCTTGCAGATGCTTATTTAGCTGTGACTGAGTGTAACAAGCAGAGAGGGTCAGCACGGCACAGGAACCCACTGCACTTCAGCAGCAGCACTCACCTCCTCAGGAACAGTCTCCAGGCTAGGACAGAGAATCAATCTCCAAAGCTGACATTCTGGTACCTTTCAGGAGCACTAAATAAAAGATGATGGCAAGAGGAGACTATTTTATTTACTTGTAAGTGCCAGAAAACAGGTTTTTGTTTCTTTCTAAGGTCAGGCATGTAGCTTAGACCTAATTAAAATGCTAAATTACCTCCAGCAACTGCAGAGAAAAATTCTAAGTTAATTACACGTGAAAAAAAAAAATTTAAGTTTCTTAGTTCATTTTGAGATAAACAAATGAAGCCCCTTAGATTTGTTGCATTGGTAGCTTTTCATAACAGGAAATAGTAATAACACATTTCTGTCTGTAGGAACTTCCTCTGGTCCCCTCCTGGCACCAAGGGAACCATAGGAAGCTGCCTGAAACAGGCACAAAAGCCCTTCTGTGGCAGGAAGCCAGTTCTGTTCACTTTCTGTCTCCTGCTGAGGGCATTGGGAGCCCCTGAAAGGCTGCTGGCACTTGGCTGGAACAGGAAAGGACAGGTCTGTGTCCGGCAGCTCTGCATTCCTAACTCAGCCACACAAGGGAATTAAAAGAGGAAAAGTAATGCCCAGATTTCCTCTCCCAAGCTCTGTTTCTCAAGGCGATGCAGCCAATCTCCCTGGAGGACCAGAGTGAGGCAGTCTGAGCCCAGACTGAAGCTGTCCATGCACACAGACAGGTACTGCCCTCTGCACTCATGGCAGCATTCTCACAAACATTAAAAGGCAGACAACCTTTGTGGCAACAAAAGGAAAGCTGAACTCATCACAAATCAAGTCCTTTGGCATGTCACATAAGGTCCCACTGAAGTGTCCACATTCCAGCCTTAGACACGCCTGCCTGAGGTTCCAGCCACTCCCGCTGCCATCCTGCCCCTGCTCTGCCAGCGTGGCCCATGCAGGCTCAGAGCAGGGGCTGCAAGTTTGCCCCTGGTTTTAAGGAGCCAGTTGGTCAGTGCTGCTGAAGTTCTTCTGCCAGTCACCGTCCTGGCTCTGAGTACACAGAGCTCTACAATGCCCTGTCACTGCTGTGTGGGGCCAGGCTGCCTGGGCACAGGAAACAGGACCCACAGTGCAAAGGGCAGGCCAGGGTAACAGTGCAGATGCTCTGCGTGGCACACCTGGAGGGGCACATCTGACACTCCCCTGCCAGGTCTGTGCCACTCCAAGGGGCCTTCTATGTGCCGGAGCAATGGAGTGTCACTTATTAGCCACTGGAGTACATATCTCACTTAGACACACTGTTAAAATACATCTTTCTAATTTGGCAAAGCAGATTTTGCTATCCTCCCCCTCTTCAAGCTCAGAATTGTTAACAAACGCTGCAGTTCAGAGGTATGAACATGGCTGTCCTAATAATGGGTCTCTCTAGATTCTTGTCATGCTGCCCTGGTGATATTCAGCGTGATAATGAAGGCAGCAGGGAAGGAAGAACAGAGAAAATAGCAAACAACCTGGGAATAATGTGGAGTTGCCATGATAAGTCACAGATTTGCTTACTGGAATTTAGAGCAGTTTGATTTTTTTCTCCAAAGTCCTGCTTGCTGTAGCAGAAGCCCATATGTAGCAGCAGAACCACTCAGTGGAGCTCAGCACTGCAGGGGCAGCTCAGGTACAGATGAAAAGGTTTGTCCTGGGCACTTTGTCAACTCAAAGATGCTCTTAGCCTACAAGATCCAGATGGAATGAGAGAATACAAACAGCCCCAGGGCTGACATCACCTCACAGCCTCCAGACATTCCTAGTTAAAATGCAGGAATGACCTCTCCTTTCCAACCATCCCTGGAAAGCACCTGGGCTGCCAGTCACTGAAGAGATCAAGGGTCAAGAGAGCAGAATGGAAAAATAGCTCCTCCAGTTTGCTGCAGGGCCTCAGAAGGTTACAGCAGCTGGGAGTGAGGGAAAGTGAGAGGGGCTGGAGCAAATGAGAGAGGCAGGACCTGCTTGTAGCGGAAGGTGCAGGGGCAGGAGGGCCCAGAAGGCTCCATCCACACACTCTGGCCTTGCCCCTCGTTCTCTCACCCCGGCTGGCTCTTGCCTGCACTCGCTCCTCACTCCCCGCACACCCAGCCCTGTGCTCTCCGTGGACTGAACTGAGATCAGCAAGGGATCCAGACTTCTCTGTTCCTCCAAAACCAGTGCATTGGAACGAAGTTAGCTTCTCTTTCCTGCTCATTTAGCTGAACTTCAGTGATATGGTTAAGGTAGCAAAACTTCACTGCTCAACTGGACCTAAAGCAGTAAGAGCCTTTTGCTAGTTTCTGCAGAACTGTGTACATATAAATTTATCAATTTGTGAGATGATTTTTTTTTGTCTTGACATTTGTTTTTTATCTTTCTTAATAGACACAATGTTTAATTCACTGTAACTAAAGACACTGGGATTTTAGTGAGTTTTCTGTCAGTTCCCATAACTCATTTTGATGGGAACCCATTGGATTTTAATGGAAACCTATTAGGTGAACATATTGTGATCATTAATGAACTTGATGCGCAATTATACGGGGAACCACCTAAAGGTAATTAAAACCTATCAAGACCACCAGGGAATAAAGAGAAAGGAAGTTACTCTTGTTTAAGACAATTAGTGTAGACAATGATCTGAAAACAAAATAAATGATCCCTGATGAAGAAAAACTGTGTAGGTGGCTACCCTGGAAGACACAGGCCATGCAAACAAGGGTTTCTTTAGAAAACAACAATTACTGTAGATTTTTCTATTGCAAGTAGTGCTTTCACAGGGAAGTTCAGCATTTTCCTTCCTATTGCTTAACTCTTTGACATTTTGCTATTGTCTGGTTCTCTGGGTCTGGGGCAGAAGAGCACAGATTCTTCTGACACCTCTGTGCTTGCAGCTCCAGGCAGAGGGAAGCAAAGCAGTATTAATCCGTGTTGTTTCAGAATGATCCGCTGATGACATTGTGCCTGGACTGTGCACCCAGCCCCCATTTTCTCTGTGTCCAGGGTGGCTGCAGAGGCTGCATGCAGCTAACAGAGCCCGGGGATGGCAACACCCCAGCAGGTGGGTTCCAGCACGGAACAGGGGAGCAGAGCTGTGTTCCATCCCGTTACAGGCACTCAAGTGCAATGAAAATTTTCCTTTAGTTATTTTACTGTTCTGCCCCAGTGAAGCGCTGCTTGGTCCTAGGAACAAATCCCCCTAACCATGAAAGACCAGTATCTCACTGAGCAAGCAATCTGCAGACTCAGAAAGTACCCCCAAATCACTGCTATATTCCCCAAAATCACAAGAAATCTTCTTGCTTGCTGATCACTGGACAATTAAAGGGTCCCTCACTCCATTGTCCCTGATCCACTCTGCATGCCTTTGGTGCAGAAGCAGGGAACAGAACGTAATTAGCTGGCGGGTGATGTCCACCAAATGTCATCCCTGAGCACATTTGCTTTAGTCCCTATTCACCAGCATCGACAGCAAGGCTGCTTCCCCATCCACTGGCAAAGGCTTTCGCCAAGATTTTAGAATTCAACAATGAAACAGGCCTGCAACTAAAACATTTATCTGGCAGTTTTCCCTCTTTAAGTCAAAGTGTTATGTTGGCACACGGCACTGTGGGTGGCGATTTGCCAGAGAAAAGCATGTGTTGGAAAACCTTGCTCAATATTACAGCAATCTCGTGCTCGCAAGCCTCGATCGAGTCGAGGAGGAGACTCTGCCAGGGGGCTCCCGCAGCCGCCCCTGGCAGGGCAGGCACAGAGCAGCGCTGCACGCTCGCCTCCAGCCACGACAAACGAGCCTGGCGGGCTGCATGTCCTGCTGAGCAGCACTGCGAGAGCTGGGGGCTGCAGGGTGACTGCCTGGAGAACAAGTCAGCTGGCCAGCAGGAGGTTTTGTGGAGGATAGCACAGAAAGACATTGTTTTATATTTTTTAAACAGTGCCCTGCGGGTCCTTAAGTTTCTTTGGGACCAGCCCAAATGTTGGACAGCTCTGGTAGGCTTTTTACATGGGGCAGATAATCCTCACTAAAGCACAAAGAAAGACCAGAGGGACTTGCCTGTAGTACAGAAAAACATATTGAGGAGGCAACAGTAACTTAATATGCAAGAGAGGCCTGGATTCAGAAGTCAGTTGCATCATTCATTTAGCAACACTCAAGCCATGGAGCAAGAGCTGGGCTGCCAAGTGTGTGCACTGGGCATTGTGCTCCTGCCAAGTTACATCTTAGAGGAGCCAAGGAATGAGCCAGGACAAAAACAAGAGGATGGAATGGAGTAGTACTGAGCCAAACAAAATCAGGACTCTGTTCCCCCTGGCCTCAGCTGCCCAGGTACGTGGCCAATGACGGGACCAGGAGAACAGGGCCTGCGAAAGCTGTGCCCATCCCACTTGCCAGCTCAGCAGGGCAGTGCCTGTTGCCACAGTGGAGCTCAGTGCCAGCAGAGCTGGTCCCCTGGCAAACACTGGCAAGCCCACAGCTAAAACGTCCCTCTGGCCATCCAGCTGAAGTTCAGCCCTTTGGGGCACTTCTAAGTAGGTCTGTGAGACATGAAGTCTGCTGCTGAAAGAAAGGCTCTAACTCAGCCCTGGCCTCTGAGGCTGGTGCTGGGGGTCACTGGGGGAGAGAGGGGCCTCTGCTTTTCAGCCAGGATGTTCAGGGCAAACCCTCTTCCCAACAACAGCACGAGCAGGACAGCAAGAACAACACACCTTCTGTTCTAAGACAGCTACCAACAAAGCTGCTACCACAACTGGCAGCTAAGTTAGACATCAAAAAGCCACAAAATAGGTTATGATTCATTCTGCTTTTTCAGCATTATGTACACCTGTATTTCAAAGTCTTCAGACAAAGCCTTATCCTGCTGCCTCATTTCACTCCTCTCCTGCTCCCTCCTCCATCCCCACGACAGCCTTGAGGCCAGATGTTCACCAAGCATGTGGCTCTGTGAATTGCACCAGACAATGGCAAACTGCACCTCCTCTGTCATCTGATTTTTCTCCCTTAGCTATACTGAGTGACAAAACCACTTTTTCACATCAATCTTTTTTATTATAAAGTTGTGTGATGCCCCCAGGGTCTGTCTGAGACTCCAGCTGTTGTGCTGGGGCAAGAGTTGCCACTGTGATCACCAGGAGTTACTGCACCCTTTGAAAAGTGTAGCTTCAGCTCTGAATTCTTCAGCTGGGATTGTAATTTCTCATTACACCTTAAAAATGAAAGCAACAGACTTCAATCCTCTCCTATGTCCATGCAGCTGCAACACTAGAATTGGCTTTGAATCACCTGGATGTGGAAGATGCAGGACAAGTAAGTGCCCAAGGTTCTGGGTGCAATCTCACAGCACTGCAAGCTCTTCAGCCAAGCCAAGCCCCAGGAGCAGGGTGGCAACAGGAAGTGACAGGCCAGGCTGCTGCAGCTATCACTGAGTGTGGTTAGAGCAAGAGCAATTTCATTTCCCTTTAATGAGGTTTCCAGGTAAAGCCATTCTGGGTTTTCCAGGACCTTGACGTTGCTGTGTTTCAAACTGCCGGCAGGGCAGATGTCGCACAGGAAATCCCAGCGCTGGGCAGCTCCTCCTGCACAGCAAACACTGGAATCTAGCACACCTCAGTGGAAGTCAGTAGAAGAGCCCCCTTGTCGGGGCTCCCGTGCTTGGAGCACTTTCTCCTCCAGCTGCCAGGCAGAGCAGGAGCCTTTCAGACTGAGAGGTACCGGAGAGCAACCACTCTGGAAGAAAGGATCACAGAATAAAACAGCCCTGCAGCAGGTACTCAACATTTCTTTGTAAGCAGAGGAACACCTCACTTCCTCTGAAAAACAACATAAAATAAAAAAAATTGTGTGTAGAGCAGGAGGAAAAAAACATGTGGCTGTGATTCATACATCAACCTTCTGTTAATAAGCCTTTATATTTCTATCTGCTCCACCTCACTGATATGTGCGGCTGCTGTTTTTTCACATGTCTCGCAATGCATACAGGGTCTTTAAAATAAAATAAAGATAATGCAGTAATATTGTGCTAGTACCAGTATCACAAGTCATCCTTCAAACTGCTCCCCTCCCGACAGAAGTGCATGCAATGTACGTGCCTGAAATCCTCCTTAGGAATCCTAGTCTGCTTCATCTTCACCCTCCATTTGAAATGAAGCAGGCAAGGGGAGTAAAATCCTTTCATTTTCTGCAGTTCTTGCCTTTTGTCTCCATGGTATGGCTGCCCTTGCCCCTGCTGCAGCTGAGCCCATTCTTTTGCTCCATGTACCAGTTGGGATTTTTGACCTTTGGAAGAAAATAGCAGTTCCACCACCAGCAGGTTCTCAGTTCAGAAATACTTCTTCCATAAGGGACACCACTCCATTCTCCTTTCCTCTTCCCCCAGACCAGCAGCAAAAGCTTCAATTACCTTTTCTTGCCACCCCTGCAAGCCATTTAACCCTCTGCTTTGCCCTGGGCAAGCTCAGTAACTGATCTGCCATTGCTTTGTACCTGTGTCTCCTCAGCTGTCTGAAGCAACACAGATCAGAGGGGCAGACACACAGCAAAACTTGAGGTAGGAGGTGGGATCTGGAGTGGTTTCACCTTTTTGCCTTTGTTTCCTACATCTCTCTTCAACCCAGCTGCTTCTGATGGAGGCCGTGAAAAGGACTTGAAAATGCCCACAGAAATGAGGGAAAACATGAGATCCAGGATTTCATATTGTATTTGTTGTTCCAGTCTAACACATCTAAACATTAATATTGTCCTTGGATAGATTTACATTACTTTTGGTGTTTGCATTTCCTACATTTAACAGAACCATTCCAAACCTGACACGGTCACCCCAGGCTGTCCCAGGCCCTTCCCAAGGTGGGTGTCAAACCCACTGTTTCTGTCTGTCTGCAGCCACCTAAACCAGTCACACACTGAGTCCCTGCTTCCCAAGACACACAACTTCCCCGTGCCAATATAATACACAGATCGTACCTGTATATCACATTAGCACTGTGATAGCCTATTTTCATCCCAATCCTCACACTTACTCCTGGCTCTAAATTGTTCTTTATAAAGAGGTCTGCAGGGACCTTGTTATTTTTATTGCTGTAATAAGGCAGCTCTACAGGAGAGAAGGAAAGTGTTTAGAAAGATAGTAAAGGCCCCGAGGCTGTCTGAATGTCAGGGAAGGCCTGTTGCAGAGGCCAAGAGACTTGGGCTCTTGCCTTGCTGAACACTAATCAATTTGGCTTGCAAAATGCATGCCAGACAATAAAATACAAAGGGTGGAGGTGCCCAGCTCAAGGATTAACCTGCACCAGCATCTCTGCCCAAGAAAGGAGGAAAACAGAAATACAACCCCTCCTCAGAGGTTGCTTTGGGATGGTGCTCCTCCTTCCACCTCCAGGGACCAGGCACCTTCAGCCACAATGATCTGAATCCCAGGGAAACAATCAGAAAAACCAAATTACCAGCAGCACTTTTATGTATTTCAAGTAACTCAAAGCGCAGCTCATCAGGCAGGTGATTAATGGTGTCACCAAAAGTGTGTGCTCTCAGGCACCAAGGCTCAGCAGCCCTGTTAGAGGACCATGGATAGACAGACAGACAGACAGACAGACAGACAGACAGACAGACAGATGAAGTGTCCCATGGATTTGGAGGACAGTAAGTAGCACACTGACAGGTGAGGAGTGCCTGTCAGTAAAGAGGACCAGGACACTGAAACAGCCATTGATGCCATCAGTGCCAGGGTCTGCTCCAGAAGCAAATCCTCCAACATGCATGACAAAGTGTCACAGCCTGGATTTAATTTCCAAATCATGCAGTAATAATGCAGAGAGAGATAATGCTAAAGGTACAGCAAGAGTAAGAGACTTTCAGGGTTACAGCTGAAGCAAAAACAAACATTAAACAAATTGGGTGACAAGAGCTGTGCCTGCCCTCACCACAGCCACTTCGGCTGAGCAGAGATGCTCCAAATGCTTTTGACCAAATGTCAAAAATCAGGAAATGCTATTTCATCAAGAACAGAAGTGCTCCCTGGGAACGTGGGCAGCTCAA
The DNA here is from genome assembly GCF_028769735.1 of Zonotrichia leucophrys gambelii. NCBI lineage: Eukaryota > Metazoa > Chordata > Aves > Passeriformes > Passerellidae > Zonotrichia > Zonotrichia leucophrys. The sequence continues at coordinate 1,121,965 of NC_088186.1, forward strand.
CAAAGCTTGAAATAGGAATACTTCTGAACAATTTGTTCCTCCATTCTGAACTGTATATCCCTATATACTTTACTGCTATATATCATCTCTGACACTTGGAAATTATTGCAAAGAAATGCTTCAGTATAAGAGATTTGTAATGGTTTGATAATGTTACTTTGCAGGTTTTTTCCCAACTGAAATATTTCAGCTATTGTGACTAATATAACATTTCAACATTTTGATTTTAATCACAATTTAGGACCAAAAAAAATAATCTGAAATACTAGAATTTCTTGAGGGACCAATATTTTGTTTTCCAAAAAGCCTTATTGCTGAGGAGAAACTAAAAAGTTAGTGCCTTGGGAAGTGATTCAGTGCTGCAACAGCATCTGTGACACGAGAGCACACTGTACTAATAGATGAGGCTGTTGTATGATGCTAATGTGGAAACTGGAGCTCCAGCAAACCGTTCATCTCCCTGGTGAGCAGCTGAGCTCAGTAGCTCACAACTGTTTGCTTTATACGCTCCCTTGTTGTTGCCATGAGGCCAAGAACACATATTCAGTTCCCTCAACATTCCTGCTAGACTTAATACCCTTTCCAGGTTCCCTCTTGGCACAGAGAATTTGCTGGCTTGATCCAAAAGTGAAAGCCTCTTTTCTTGTCTCAATCCCGTTGCTTTCAGCAAAGTGGCAACTTGCTTTTCTGAGTGCTGGGATTGAAAGACAGAGCTCCCTGCTCCATACCTGGGTGAGCCACAGAGGCTGGGCCTGGAAGATTTGCAATGGGAGCCATTCTGCCACCATTATCTCAGAGTTCCTTTTCAGATCTTACAAGGCAGTGATTGATCTGCCCATTGCAATGGGTTTGACTAACATTTCATTACCTGTCCCCACTGAAAATGTTGTTTGATTTAGGTTCAAAGAGCTCATTATGTAGGGCTTTTTTTTTCCTCAGGAAAAAAAAAAAAATGAAATGCAGAATCAGGGAGTATCAACTCCTGAGCTAATTACTATTTGCCAAGGTTTGGTTGGTGTATGAGTGTGTCTGAGATTTTGCTCATTACCAGTTGTATAATATGATTTCTACTGCACAGTTAATTAGTACCCAAAAAAATAACCTAAGGAATTTACACAAGCCTAGTTGGAGGACAAGAAATAAATCACTGAGGAGTAGGCCTGGGGAGAGTCCCCAGTGAGGACACTTTCACTATTGATGTAAAACACTCAGAGGTTTAACTTTCAAAACAGACATTTTGGGAGAAGCTCTGATGGGTCTCAAGGAGAGTCTCTGTGCCATAATCAGACAGCTGAGCTCCATCTCGTTCCACAAGCTCAGTGATTTTATGTGGCTGATGTCAGCAATCTCCAAACAGGTCCCAGCCCAGACTGGGGGCCCTGGTGTCCATTGCCTTGGCAGAGGCACTGAGGTGACGCTCAGCCTGGCTGCGGGGGGCTGACTCTCGTCGCAGCACTTGGCTTCCAAGAATCCCCCTCTTCCACCAGTTCCTTCCAAACACCTGAAGCTGACTTAGAGAAACTTGACCTAAGCATTAGCACAGACACCCCTTCCTTCCACCACCACAGTATTTACTGTGGGACAGTGGAAAACATCATTGATCCTTTGAATTCAAGAGAGCCAAGATAGACCAGTGCACAGATCTGCTCCCCCACCATCAACCAGGCTCCTTTAGGTTACACACAGACATGTGAATTACCTCCCCAGCTGTGCAGTGTGACTGAAGCTCCTAAAAGGCTTCATCTTGGCTAGCGTTGTTCACCACTGCAGGAACGAGACATACTGGAAAGATGCCACTTCAATTTTGAGGCAGATGGGTTTTACTATATGTGTGGGTTTGGTGGATTTGGTTTGTTCTCCAAGGTCATTGAGCTATTCTGACCTTTGGGCTGAACCTGAAAGGACCCTCTGTATATTCCTTCTAAACTGGTCCATTCAGTCTTACTTTCTGCCCTTTTCAATTCAAGATGCCTTTGCTCTTTCAAACATGTGCAGTTGTTCTATCATGAGTTCTACCAGCCAAAACAGAAAATAAAATTTACGATGTACACAAGCAGACTCTCGGTGAGCCTCTTCCAGCAGCTTGGCAAGAAATAAAACCTACTGGGAAGTATTAAAACCAATGACCATCCCAGACTCTTTAAAAAGAAGTTAGATACCAGTAACCCAATATGTGGCTGTAAAATGTCTTGCTCTGTCTAGGTCTGTGTTTGTCATCATATCAAAGCCTAGAAGTGATCTCCACTTTGCCTGTATTGGAATTCTTCATTATTCACCACTCCTCCCAAACCTGATGTGATCTGCAAACTAGGAAATCTTGCTTTCTATGTCCTCAGCCAAGTCTTTCATACACTGTAACTATCAGAAAGACCAGGATCTGCCAGTGCAGTCTCCTACAGTACACGCTCCTTTATTAACTTGTCTTTCATCTTGAAAGGCTTCTATTTATGCCTCCTTTCCCCACTCTGCTCCTGTCCTCTGGCCAATTTTCAATCAGTGAGCCAATTCTTCCCCTTTCCAACTCCCCACCTTTAGACATTAACCTCCGACGCGGGACCCTGTCAAACACCGTCTGAAGATCCAAGCCTCTCCTGACTCCTGCTTAGCCTCTTGTCTATGCCGACAGGAGTGTATGTTCTAAAAAAAGAAATTTCCAAAAGTTAGCGAGGCAGAAAAGGTCCTTTCCGGAAACCATACTGGCTATCTTTGGTCAAGCTGTGCGTTTCTCAACAGGCCACCTTTCATCTATTAAAACATTTTCTAAGACTTGTCTTCACCTGAAGGGAAACGAACTTCCCTGCAAGACCCTGGTGCACATCTGGGTCGTTCCTTAAATAATGGTGGGAGGCTGTCCGCCTTCCACCTTTGAGGAATCTCCTGCAAAACACTTCAGCTCTGTGAAGTGCCTGTGAAAACCTTTCCAATTTAGACCCACAGTTCCTTTAACCTCTTTAATAAGAGAGCCATGGAGTAGGGGGTTTGGTACCAACCATCCACTTCACACCCTTCAGCTCCCTGAAAGCTTCATTTTCTGTGCTCTCTTAGCCTTTGAGGAATAAAGTCTGGTTTCCACCTTTCTACTTACAACTTTGGTCCAGGCAGCTTCTCTCTGACTCAGGTGTATTCTCTCTACCAGTAGCCAAGCCTGATATTTCTACTTGCCTTTTCCCTACTCTACAACCAATAGATTAGAACAAAATTAGTTTCTATCTTTGCAGCCAGCCCTTTTCTTCCTGCTGACGAGCAGACTCTGGCAGCTTGTTCTCACCTGCTCAGCTCCAATGCCAAAATGTCCCCAATTACCAAAGAATCCCATATATCCTGCTCTGTGTGTGATCATTCCTACACCATTACCTGCCTCCCCCAGAAGCAGCAGTAAACCCTCTCAGTGTGCCACTTTGCACCCACATTGAGTCTCCCTGGCCTCCAAGGAGTGTCTCAACTCACAGCCACTTTTCTGCCATGCCACTTATTGAGATACCTGTGAGAACAAGCAGCTTCCTCACACACCACATGAGGAGATGAATTCCTATGTTGCTTACAGAGCTACATAAACAGGCTTTTTCCCAGGCCAATAGGTTGTTCTGCATGATTAGAAAGAGCTGATTTAAACACATTCCCACAGTTTCATGGGCTTGTTACAGTCCATCATGGGGAGTGGCTGCAGTTTGTTTTCTCTGCGTGTTCTCATTGCCCTGGACAAAGACACTACATTTATAAAATGGAAAGGAGCAACATCAACACTTAATTTAGGCAGTTGTTTTTGAGTTTGAGTCATTGGTGGCGCTTAGTGTGAAGCAATAGAAGGACCAGCTGTAAATAATTTCTAAGTCCAGCAAGGACCAAACTCTTCACAGGCTTCCCAGTTCATCCACAATGTACTGATGTAGGGAGAAGTAAAAACGGTTCTGACTTCCATGTCCTTCCCACCAAGGCAAGGCAAGGCAAGGCAAGGCAACTCTTCCCTTCAGCTTCTCTTTCACTGTCCTGTGTTTAGGTCATCCAAGACAGAGATGGGTCCTTGCCAGAAACCCTTCCAACCCGCAGGCAAAACAAAGCAGCAATTCTTCTGGCAGCTGGTGGAGCAGAGGACTGAGAACCAAGCTTGTCACCCTTCATGGCCTTGCTCCAGGCAGACAACCTGGCTGACAAAGCTTTACACTGTGGGCTACTCTGAGCAGCAGCCACGTGAAGTGGAAAAACAGCTGCTCCTCTGGGTTTTCCTGAATTCTTCTGAGTCCAAGGGCTCCCCAGCTGCACCCACCTGGCCAGGCATGGCCTAGGGACGGTTCATTCTGTAGGGGAGAAGGTAAGTCAGGCCTCTCACAGGTGCTTTCCAGGCTGCCTCTTAGGGCCTCGAAGAGATCTTAAAGCATCAGTTCAGCAGAGGTGGCAGGAAAGGCTGGAAAGGGGGACTGGCCCTCCCCAGCACAGCCAGGGCTGCAGCAGGGCCAGGACAAGGCATCTCCCCTGCTCTGGTGTCCTGGCTGTGAGGTCATTCAGCTCCAAGCCGTGACTGCAGCAGACTCTCCCTGTCCTCCGGACTGTACCTCTTTCCCCTTGGCCCAAAAGATAGCCAAGGTCACATTTGCTGAGCTCCAGGCTCCACAGAATCTTTGTTTGTTCCAGACAAGCCAGAGGGAGCAGACAAGAGAGAGTCAGTTAGTGTTATCACAACTAATGCAGCTCATTAGAATTGTTTTAAGCTCTGAGAGCAAATGAATATCTAATGAGATTTCCCCCCAGGTGTAATTAGCAATAAGCTTTACATTGCTCTAAAAATACCCTCCAATTTTTTGAAAAACTAAATGCAGATAACTGGAAGCTCTAGTTACACTTAATGAACTGAACAAAGCACATTGAAAACTAAGAATATTTTAATTGTGTTTATTTAGCCTTCAGCAAAGGATCCAAGACATTTTCATAATCATCAAATTAATTTCAAAATGCTCCTTTGTAAGTTGTCCAGCCAGCAATGTCGATGTTGATCATATTCAGAGGACAATTTCCTGATCGGACAGTCCATTTACTAAACAATGCATTATTCAAGAAACTGGAGCCATCTCTTCACCAATTCTTCCTCCCATGGGCAGTTTAGAATATGAAAAGAATTTATTGATGCAAGAAGAAACACTGCAGTTCTGGTTAGTGAAAATAATTATGATTACGTATCTTCTTTCTCCATATTTGTCCCAAAAAGAATGGTGAGGAAAATATTCACTTTCTTTAAAAATCCCAAATATTACTAAAGTAGATATTACCTTTCACATTCACTTCAATAAGAAGTTGACTTCATCTCAGTGAGTATCCCAAATGACCAATTAATTTTGGCAGCTATCAACCAGAGCTGTCTGAAACTCTGACCTTTGAAAGAAAAAAAGCTACAACTTAATACATGTATCATCTTTCCCTATAAGTGTTTAGGACTCAATCTTGGCTTTGATTAAGCCAGGAAAATACCAGTAAGATTTTGTGCCATGGTTTCTCTGCCTCTGGTGGCTGCTGCCAGGCTTCCAAGATGGAATGTGGCCACTTGCCATCAGATACCCCCAGCCTCAACCCGCAAGCAGCGCTTGAGCCAAAGAAACGAAGTACTAGAACGGGAGCAGTGATGAGACCTTTCCTAGGAATTGTCAGTACCGTTCTACTAGAAAATTCAAAATCCCACTCAGTCCCTTGGATTGCCCTGCACTTCCATCACAAATAACAGGATGGCTGCTTCTTCACAGCTTCATCCACACGTCCCCGAGCAAGCAGAGAAGAGCAGGACACGGGAATGGACCATGGCAGCTCTCCTGCCCGCTCCTGCCAATTGTGCTCCATGAGCGGCCACTGGAGCCCGGCTGGGGCCAGCCCAGCCCAGGTAGTCACATCCCATCCATGTCCTCTGCCTCCATGCTCGCTGGCCTCCTCTGAAGCATCGCAAAGGAGAGTTAATTAATTCTGATCACTCCTAATAGTCTTCTAGGTCACAAATTGGTGATTCAGCTTCATTAATTTGATTTCTAACATTTCATCCTTTGCACTCTCTGCCCGATTAGCTTCCTGAAATTTAGTTTCAGTAAATGGGATGAGCAAGGCAGAAACTTCCAAAGAGATTTTCCTCACTGGCGTTTGGAGGACACGCCACAGCGCAGAACCCCAGACTCGCAGCCAGGGTGCGGTCACCTCAATTCTGCAAACTTCCTGATGACGGGTGGTGCGGCCAGGCTGCAGTCCGAGCCACTTTGCAAAGGAAGCATTGATTCTCCTTTCACTCAGACAGCCCTAAATCAGGAAAAGCACCAGCGGAAATTGCACTAGAGCAAGAGTAGCACAGGAGAAAAATCAGACCATCGAATGTCTGAAGAGAAGAAAGAACTAATTTTTCTGATAGTGTTTTTAAATAAAAGCTGACATTGATTTGTAGGAGTATGTAAGTAGAGATTATATATACTGAAAAATTCTCCAATCCCTCAGGCATCTACACAGGCAATGTTGGGAAACAAAGCCAATCGTGTCAGCCACACTTCGGAGGAGTAAGGACACTGTGAGCCACCAAATGCTGTTCCTAGTCTTAAGGCATTCTTAGACACACCATTGCTAAATGACCCCTAAAAAGAAATACTGCAAGTAGAGCAAGTGAATATATTCTACTATATTTGGGATCTTGGTGGGGTCTAAAAACTAAAAGACTTTTTTTTTAATGACCCAAAGATGATTATGGCTATATTTCTGATTTTCAGATAAGAAATCCAGATTGTAACACAATATGTTTATATTTGTCTCCCTGTAATAAGTTTTTATTGTATTCTATTGTACAGCTTAACGCTTCCAATGGGAGACCAAACCAATTTCTTCCTTGGGTAGGACCTAGTCCTCCTTCCCAATAAATAAAAGCTTCAGAATACTAAGACATTCTTGCAAATCCATGCTGCATACACAAAAATCATTATTTCAGCTGCAGCAGGGGGAAAGAGAGCAGGAGTAACCTCAGTTGTGTAGAAAAACAGTGTGTAATTCTGTGCCACTGAAAGTTTCATGAGAAGGTCAGAGGAAAACTAGAAAATGTTCCATGGTCCAGGAAGAAAATTGTACCTTTGTCTCTATACAGATTCCTGAGAAGCAACTTCTTCTAGCCCTGAAGCTCGTTGTGAATGTCAGCCCAAGCCACAGCTGTTCAGCCAGGTTTGAATCAGAGAGGTGCATGTGGTTTTGCCACAAAACCACGAGGCAATAGAAAGTTTGGGGACATTCTACCAAACCTAAGCTAAAGTTTATCAGAGCAGAGCCATTTGAACTCAGCTCCCACCTGCCTGGTGGGTTTCACTGCAAACTCATCACAGAGCTCCAGCTGCAAAAGGAAACAGATTTCTGAGGCCAGTGTAAATCTTGGGGCAAAAATATTTTCTAGGAAATTAGTTGAAACATGCAGATGTACACCCAGAGCAGCACAACCTGAGAGAGAAAACAAACCACAGCTGTGGCTGGAAAACCCCTGCCCTGTTGGCAGCACAGCTTTTCACATCACAGGAGCCAATGAACAAGTGCTGGAGTGTTCTCACTGCTCAGACATGTGCAACCTGGACCCTTCGCTGGGCTTATTGTTCCCTTGCAAAAGGCCCATTTAGAGCAAGCCCAGCAAGCCTGAGAGGGGAAGGAGGACAATGGCAATCTCTCCCATTCAGCAGCACAGGCCTAGGAAATATTTGCTACTCCAGGAGAGCAGCAGAGGCGCCTTTTCAAAGCTCCCTTTGCTGGGAGGTGAGTGACAGCTGAATCACAGTGCTGCTTTCCAAGAGCCAGACCTCAGTAGCACTGCCAAGAGTGGCCCGTTGTATTCAGAGCCCCGACACAGCTGCAGTTACTGGGAGGTCCTGCCATTGTCCTCCCCCAGCAGAAAGATGTTTCTGTCCCCCCTTCACAGACCTCCATTGCTGCCCAGTACAGGCAGGCTGAATGAAAATGTCAGCAGCAAGCACGGAGCAGATGTGAAGGGACCATGCTCTCTGACCTGGATTCACCCATCACGTGGGCTAACGCTGTTCAATTGAGAACTGCTTTGTGAGACAAGTTCAGGGGGATGGGACACTGCCACCCCCAGCAGCCCGAGCACAGGGCACAGTCTGACCAGCTCAGGGATGGGCCTTCGGGGCAGACTGAGAGAAATTCTGCCAGGGAGTCATCCAGGGAGAGACCAGCACCACAAGAGCTTTGCAGGATTTGTGCACTCAGAGTATACTGAAAACTCTCCCCATCTAATCCCACCTTTGCATTCCACACAGTACAAGTGGGTCACAGCTAATACCTCTCTTCTGAACAGTGACAGTAGGCTTCGAGTCCAAGCTTTAGTAGAAATAAAACCAAAAGTTTTAGAAAGCATTAATAATATAATGTCTCCTGGAAGTAAGGCAAACAGTTTGTGGTACCATTCTGTCTCCAGAATAGTAAAAGAAAGTTTATTCAAAACAAACAAACAAGCAAAGTTAAAATAACTAGTGTAGTTTCACAGTCCAAAATAAATAAGATGCACAAAAAGCAGAGCTGAATAAACTGAGAGAAAAATGCCACAGATGTTCAAAACATATTTTAAGCAAATTTTGTCCCCATTATGTTTGTGACACTTCTTCAGTAAATGCTAGAACTGCAATTCATTAGCCCAGTGCTCACGGTGAGATCTTACATATTCATCAGAAGCACATCCAGGTGCCTGCCTACACAAAGACTCATCCCTGGCCTGTCCCCGTGCCCCAGCAGAGCACTCAGCACCTGGGACCTGCCACGGCTGCAGCCAAACATATGGGCACAGAGCTACAGCCTCCGAGGAGAGCACCAAGCAGCGTGACTGTGGCTGCCTAAGAAAAGGAAAGGGAAGGGAAAAGACTTGGGAGGTCTGTCAACAGGGCAAGCAGTGTGGTCCAGAGGGGATTTTACTTCATTTGGGAAACAACAGGACGCTTACGGAAGGGCCTGTGTTCCTGGGGATAGTACAGGAGAGCAGCTGCTTTACACTGTCAGCCAGATCACAGAGAAGTCTGCGTCCAAGGGCTGGATGTGAGCCAGGTGTACTAAATGACTACAGAGATACCTAAGATACAGGGATGGTAATCTCTCACCAGGTTTGAAATGCAGATAAGGGTCTGCAGAAAGGGCAGCAACACAAATATCTTGGAGCTGAGAAACGCCAACTTTGAAGGGAAATGAGACAAAGCTGAAGGAAATTGGCTGGGATTCAATAAAGCCTGAGAAATGCACAGTGGAAGGAGTTTAATGCAGTCAGAAATTACGTTAGAACAATTCTGCTTTACAGCATTTCTTGCCTCATTGGAATTAATTTTTTGTCTCTCTCGATCAATGGCAGAAGCCAAAATTTCCCAAGGAAAAACTCTCGTTGTCAAAGTACTACAAACATGGGATCCGTGGGATCCCGACTCCTCTCATGCAAGGACGAGGGAGCAGAGCAAGGCAAAGGCGGCGCAGGAGCAGGCGCGGGTGCCGGCGGGGCTGCGGGGAAGCCGCGGCAGTTCGGACCTGCCCCAGCAGCAATGGCCGCTCTGTCACAGCTCCCGGCAGCAAGGTCAGTGCCGCGAGTCACGGCATAAAACTGGAGGGACGGAGCAACTTCTTACCCACACTTCAAAGCAAACAAAGTGCCAGTACACACAGCACAATGGGGCCATTGAAACCGGAGAGTGATAATGGGAGAGGAGGCAGCACCATACAGCTTAAAACCAAAGCAGATTCTTCCCAGAACTCACTCCCAGAGGCATTACAAACTGAAGGGAAAAACAAGAGAGTAAAAATAGATTCAACTGTGATCCACAGTAATTGCACAACAGGGATAATAGGGATCTCAGAGGTGGAGATCGTGAAGTGGCAGGATTTTAGAAATTAAAACTGTGAGCACCAAGAATTAAAGCAGAACTTGATGAATCTGGAAACTACAACCAAAAAGTGCTGCTTCAGCTCTGGGCTGGCTGGGACCTTTCTCTAAGTTCAAGAAAAGGGCCTTCAAGGATTCCTTCTGCCTTGACAAGCAGCCCCTTACCAGGAAAGTGGGGTATTGGCAGTTTATACAGGCACTAAACCCCAGGAGAGAGAAGACCATTCTGCTCCCATCCCTGGCTGTAAACAGAGCAGATCTGAAGCCTCCACCTCTGTCTTCTCCCCAGCTCCGTAGTTATTCTGATGAACTACTGTTTTCCAGCCCAGCAGGATTCCTCCAGCTCTCAGTTCCAGGGGAGCTCATACTGAACAAACGACATGTGCTCTAACTTTAAAAGCTTGCTCTTCCCATGTATCCATCTTTGTCCTGATTTTATCTGCCTCAAAAGGCAAGATAATTTTGACTAACAGAAAGCAATTAAAATGAGAGACTACTCAACATGTGAATTTGTTCCAATGTACTGACTCCCCAGTAGGTTAGGCATGGTGAGCAGGAGGCCGAGCCAGCAGAGGGGCAGCCCCGGTGGCTCGGGCACAGGAGGGGGCAGAGCCTCAGCGCTCTTCTCCCATCCCTTGCCAAGAAATTGCCAGGGTCCTCACCTCCCTGCGGAGGGCAGGTCGGTTCCACAGAGCCTGGGCAAGTGCTGAGTGCAGCTCCTTCTTTCTGTGCACATTGGCAGGTTTGGAACGGGGGTAATCACAGCCACTTTAATGTGCTAAAAAATAGTGACTCATTCTTCCTCCCCAGATCAACCACGTGATGGAGAGAAGAGATATACTTTCTTTTCTCTTTCTTTGCCTTCTGGTTTGTGGTCCATTCACTGAATTCATTTCATGTCTTAAAACGTTCTCACAAAACCACAAAGATTAGAAATATCTTTCATAATATAAGAGCTCAAATTGCACAAAAAGCCATTTCTTTCAGCATCTGGAAGGAAAAAAATCCCATCAAATCTTACAGAATTTAGTCACACTATCAACAGGATGCAGTGAGCCCTCTTCTAGGGCATGATCTGAGCACCTTGTTCCCAATAACAGTTCTGCCTCAGGAACAGCTAGGCAAAGTCAGAGAGCAAACCTTCTGCTCTCACTGCTGCCTCCACCCAAAACCCTCAGGAACACAAGCATGGCTTTTCTTGATTGACAGTTCTCTCACACCTGTAAGAAAATATTTCCAATGTTACATGTACTGCTATTTAAAAAGAATCTCCAATCTTCCTGCATTTACAGCAGGAGCACAAGTCTGGTGAAGAATGGAGCACTGGGTCTCTCTCAATGTCACACTAAATTTATACAGACCTCACAGCAGAGGCATATGTCATTTTTCTCTGATTAACACATTTCAAATGGGATCCAGACGAGTCTGATGGAGAGACAGGGTTTGGAGGTAAATGAGGTGGTTTTGATTCGAACCCTGGCTTCCATCAAAATGCTGTGGTCTGCTTAGAATGTCTGCAGACATCATCTTACAAGGCACATTTACACAAAATCCCTGGGGGTTTTAAACACTGACTTGCAGCAGGGCCCAAACTAGAATTCTGTGCAACCAGACTGCCTGGAGCAGTCTGCCTGCACCCCCAGAAGATGCCGAGATGCTGCACCACACCATGCAGGCTGCTGGCAAGAGCAGGCGCTGCCTCTGTGCTCCCGCCACAGAACCTGTGCTGCCTTGCTCAGACAATGGGGATTTGTTCTTTCAGGATGTTCTACAAGTGCCTTAGGACTAGATTTCTGAAAGCAAACCCTTGGCCTTGTTGCTGGCTTTAGGCTCCACTGCAGCTACCCTGGAGGAAATGTTTCCTTCATCCTGGCTCCTGGAGCAATGCCCAATGCACGAGGCAGCATCTCCTCTATTTTAACTGTCTAGTAAATCCTTCAAATGCTTCTGGCTCACAGTTCAAGCATTCGCACCAGCCTTGTCCCACGGTAACAAGCTACCCCGTGTATAAAGAGCAATGGTTTATGCCTTTCTATCTGAGCACACAAGAGAACAGTAGCAGAATGTCACCATTCTTAGCTAATTTGGCACTTCAAGCAAGAACGGGGCTTTTATCTCTTCCTTTTCATTACAACATGGTGAGACAAACATTTGATATCAATAAGTAACTAAGCTGGCTGCAGAGGACAAACAAATAGCTGCAGACGGTTGTTTGGTAAGTGATGAGCCTTTTTGGGCTCGATCACCACCTGTAGGCAAGCTTTGATTCAGACATGAGATCATGGAGGAGAGAGTCAGGCACAAAACAGACATGCATGAGAGCAGCACCTCATCTCTTCTGGTACCTGGGACAGCAAACAAGTGCAACTCCTGTAAACGCCAGTGGGGGAAGGGGCAGAGGACATTTCTCCAGCACAGCTCTTTTTTCTACCCAAATTAATATCTATTCTTTGTACTGGTGCTCCTCCATATTCCCACCCAAGCACACAGACTGCACCGTGTGATGATATCAGTGGGGCAAAGGCTGCTCCAAATAAACAATTTCATGTCACTGGAGAGAGTCTTTCTCACCTGTGTACACATACACATGAGCACACGGCAGATCACCAGCCTGAAAAGCCTTTCCTTGGCACAGGAGACTTAGTGGCAGCAACACAACAGCTTTGCTCTCGTTCACAAAGCCAGGAGGAAAATTACTTGAACCATAAGCTGCTGGATCTCTACAGTGGGGAGAATTTGGTTCTGCTTCAGGAAAGTGCAGCCAGCCTGAGATGCTGCTGAGGCCAGGAAGGAACCTCAGAGCGTCAGCCTGGCACAGCAGGACTGCGCACGGAGCTGGCCCCTGGCCCTGGAGGGCCGAACCTGACACAAATGTTTCCAAATTCCGCCTCCAGTCCGGGACTTTTGGCCTGACAGCATGTTTCACCTTTAAGCGAAGCTCAAATGCCAGCCAGCAAAGGGGAGCGGAGCCGCGAGCAGCAGCAGCACGGCAGCGGGTGAAGGGGCAGCGGCTGGCGGCTCTCCCTGCGCTGCCGCCAGTCCAGCGGGAGCGGCAGCAGCGCCGGAACCGCGCGGCTTTAGCCGGGGTGCTTCGGCCGCCAATATCCAAGCCAGTAGCCACTAGATGGCAAACTCACAGCCCGAACTGCGCACGCTGACCGCCAGACTCCTCCAGGGCTCTGAAATCAGGGGCGCCCAAAGCCAGCGGGAGGGCGGGGACGCGGGGCTGACACACACCAAGCTCGATGGTTCCCTCACCGGGTTCCGTCCCTCCGCCTGTTTCCGTCCCACCACTAAACAGCACAAAGATGAGCTATAAACGTGCTGCCAACTGTGTAAACCAGCTCCTGGTGTTAATGTGCAGGTCCAAACATCCCAGGCACAGCTATGGCAGAAGGGACAAAACAAGATTCCAACACATCCACTAAAAACATATTGCTTAAGCCAGAAAAAAACCCTGAAGCCTGCAAATAATATGGCTAAAGAAGCCCAGATTGCAGATGATGTATTATTCATTGCTAACATCTCTGTAAGCCTCCAGCCAATCTCGTTTTCTCAGTGCTGGCTGCAGGAGACGTGGGGGCACTATGTAAATCAGCAATGTCTTGCAAATGACTGTTACATATTAGCTGCGTGGCTCTGAAAAGAAATTAATTGCATGGTAGCCAAAGCTCTACACAAGCAATTGTCTTTGTCTAGCAAAGTGGCCATTTGTATTTTATCTCAGCCTGTTATTATCCTGAATCAGTTCTTGAGCAAAGATCTAAGCTAGACTGGGTAAAGCACTCCTCACTCATTACATGCCAATGATTTTTCTAAGTAGAAATCCTTTCCAGGAGCTGGAGTCACAGCAATGGGCACTGCAATGTGCAGGGGGTCTGCAAAATGTCTGGGTCACACTGAGCCAAAATTCCAGCCAAGATGCTGAAGGCAGCTGCCCACCCCACACCCAGAGAGATGGATGGCCAAAATTGCTCTGCATCTGCAGGAATACAAAGGCAGCAATGCCACGGTAATTTTACAGAAAGCTCTGAATTCTCCTTTAGCTGCAAGGGGAAACATCCCTTGCTTCAAGAATAATAGAAAATAGATACATTTTTATTTAATGTCAAAAAAACCTGTGATTTTACCATGCTGCTGTACAGGGCAAAACAAACTCTGAGGTAATTAATTTCTCTTGTATGCTGTAGCACAGTAGTTACAGACTGTAACACAGACCTGATCACAACAAATCTCATTTTCATGCAATTCAAGTTAATGCTCCCCAATAGTAGGGTTGTTTGTGCACTCAAAGTAGCAGCAGTGCTGTGTACCCAGATTCAAAAACTCTTTTCATCCATAATTACTTTCAGAATGTCAGGAAAGAATAAATTCTGCAAACATTACTGAAAATATTTTCCTCACCTGATGGTACTATTTCATACCCCATAGCAAATTCAGCTGAAATATAGTGGATCCTACTGATCCCTGGTTTTGAATGTGCGACATCTGTCACCAGAAGAATTCATTTCCAAGATTACACTTTCATAGAACTTATCAATACATTTTGCACCATCAGGGCTCAATTACAGAAACTCTAGTAGATCAGGTAATCACCATGGGCAAGGTGTGCTTTGGTTGTGATACCCAATAATCATCTGCTCCTTGTGACTGTGAATCTCAGCTCCAGAAAAAGATATTTTCATTGATCCACTTCCCAAGAATCCAAGCTGAGGTACTCTGAGGTCCATTCATATGGTTCATCCATACATACTCTCTCTGCTTTGCCTTTTTCAATTACATGGATTTACACTGGAAAATTTCTCCTGAAAGTGTGCTAACCAACAACACATTGCTCCCTTTTGCTATCCTGGTTCTGTTTGCCTCATTTCCATCCACTCCTTTGAATTGTTGACCCATCTCTTGACGTGTCTGTTATGACCAACATATTTGATCAGTATGTTGCAAACCTGAGCACTGCACTTGCCCATTTAATGAGCAATATTTTAGACATTTCCCAAACTTCCTGTCACCAGCATTAGCTAACACACGAGCGATCCAGACAGACTCTTTTGTTCTGAGCAGCTGTGCTGTAAAACAAGCTGAGTATCTCTGTGGCCACAAACTGCTCTCCAAGGTCTCCCCATCCCCAGTCTGCCATATGTTGCCCCTATAGCTTGTACAAACTCTTTCATTTCCTCTCTATCCTGTTGCATTTCATCAGGTTTCACTAAAGCACACCCCAGCATCCGAAAGCCTGGCTGTTCATGGTGCTCTGTGCTCTGCTCCGTTTTGCAAAAGGCACACAGCTTTTTGGTATCGATCCTTACATGGCCTCTCATTCAACTTCTCTGGTTTTTAGGGTTTTCAAACCCTTCTGTGAGCCTTGCAGCCCACTCCACTGGAGCACTGTGAGCACTGGAGGTGCCACATCCAAAGCAGGCCACAGCAAAGAGAGTGCTGGGTGGCTGCACTACAGTGGGGCTGTCTTAGGTCAAAACCAGGAAGTCAACGATACTTAGATAAGGAAAACGACACCATTTAGCTATCAAACAAACACAATATCCAGCTCATCCATAACTTGTATCAAGAGCAGATTTTGAGAAAAGCAGGGAGAACCTCAGGCTGGAAGCAGCCATTTGTAAAGGCAGAGGCTGTGCTGTGTAGAATCATTTGCCCTTCTCAAGGGGAGAGTTTGTGTCCTCCGTGGGTTCCTGGAGTGGTCGCACTAACACGGCATAGCAGCAATGCTGAGATTGGAGAAACATTCACAATCTCTTGAGCTCTGAACACAAAGAGGAGCTGCTTTAACTCTTCTTGGTTTCCACTTAGGAGGCCAGTGAGATGTGTCAAGCGTCATGTCGGAAGGATGCTAACGCTATGTATAACCAGTCTGACGGGCAGCCCCGCTCCCCGCAGGCTTGCTCAGCTCCGAGGGCGCTCCTCCCCCGGCAGCCCGGCCCCGGCAGCTGCTGGAGCTCGCTCACTGCGGACGGCCAGCATTGGAGCGGCAGCGCTGCGCTCCTGCACCTGCAGCCCATGCACGTGTATTTCTGTCTGCACGGGGCCGTGCGAGGGCCGTTCCCCGGCCGTGACCCCGCTGGCTGCGCTCTGCGCTCGGCAGAACTTCGGGAGCACCGTCCCTGCTCCAGGAGACGCTCCCGAAGTCAGCAGAGCTCAGTCAAAATGTCGCTTCCCCTGCTTCCCCTGCATCCCGCTGGGGGACAGCACACTCTCCATTTCCCTGAACAATCTTACTGAGCTGCAAGCATCAGCAGCACTAAATTCTGCTCTTTTTTGGGAAGGAGCCAAGACTGCCAATGTAAAACACAGGATGTGATTTCCTGCCCCTCCTGGAAAAGGAAGCTACAGTCCAAAAGGTAGAGAAAGAACTATTAATCCAAGAACAACCATTTTAATGTGGATGATCACATGATGCAGCTGCAGAAATACCAGTTCAATTTAAACAGAACTTGTAATGTGCTAAACATGCAGGACTCGTGATACTGAAAAGGAGACACCAGATCCGGGTGCCAAGAGGAGGAACTACTGTTCACAGTCTCTTGAGGAAAGATGCCCCCAGGACCACTGCTCTTCTGACAGAACTCTTTAATCAAGAAAATACTGAAAACACCATTAAAAACTAGTGGAGATTCTCCACAGAATCTCCTACAGTTCTACTTTATACTGTGTATATGAGCCGATTAGCAGCAAGGTGCTGGGCTCTTTGGGAAAGGAAAAGCTTATGGAGTGAAAAGAAAACCAATGAACAGCCCCAGCAGGTTTACTTTTGCACAGGCTTTAAAAGAGATGGAGAAATAAGCAGCGCTATTGAGTTGGTGCAGAGATGGCCTGCACAATTCCAGTAGCTACTGCCTGCTTAAGCACAATGAAATAGGATGAATAGAAGCCCCAATGTGGCTGACTCACCCTCATTACCCAACAGCCTAAAATGGGGGGGTGGTCTTCTGAGGAGATCAGAAAGTGTATTTTCAGATATCTGAAAGTGTGAGTGCAAATGGATTATGCAGCCCAAAGCACGAGTGCCCATTATTTTCTATCTGTATGGCTGTAAGAACTCTCCTCTGTACAGCACTTTTGTTTTCAGTGTCTGCAACCATTTGCAAAAGACTGACAGACATGTGTGTGCAGACACACAGCCCGTGCTGTCATGGGGACTTGCCTTCTGTTCCTTTTCACTACAGTTTTCCTCAGCCTAAAATAAAAGCACGTTATGTGCAAAAAAACATAACAAAAGAGTGTTTATTTGCCTATGAACACTATAATCTTCATAGATCGATATTAAAACCCTTCACACTTATTTTCACTGCCTACTTCAATTGAACTTAGCAATTCCAGTGTATCTTGAAAGAGTGCTGAACAGCTGCAAACTAGGCAATGGATCACATTCCCACAGATGGTGTTAAGAGTCCAAAGCTCTTCATGTTTGACTGTGGGATTTTAACAGGTCAAATCAGAAGTTACCCTGTCTGGGATCAAGGTTTCACAATCCTTGCAGACTGTTACTGGTTTTTACACTTCTTTGATTTTATGCTGTTTACCTGGAAACCATGACATTACAGGGGTTTCTGTACAAGTAGCTCAAGGCCAATTGGCTTCACCAGAGCCCATCATCTGCGTAAGTTCAGGTAGGGCCCAACTTCGCAGCCTCTCTGCTGGCTGAGGTAAGGTCTGAGGTGATGTTTGCAGCACTAATCTGACAGGTGTCCAGAGAAATGCATGGGGCTACACAGTGATCAAAGGATGGGATTAGGAGCTCGGGCCCATGAACTCCAGATCTGCTCAGTGTTGTTCACTGTGCTCTGCCAGATGCCCTACCCTCACTTGCAATGTCAGAGACGCACAGTGCATTTCCTGGGTGGGGAAGGAGGAGGATGTGCCCGGCTGGCTCCGGCAGGCATTGTCTGCTGTGGCCGTGCCCAGTGTCACATGGAAGGTAAGGCCGTCAGCCCTGCCAGCAGCACCCCTGCAGCTGCCTCCAGCTGGCAGCTCGTGGTGTGAGTGGCCAGTCCAAGGACAGCCAGTGACCACAGAGATCACTCAGGAGAAGGCAAAGGGATGATGACAAACACAGCAACTCCCTGTTGCTTGTGATAGGTAGTACCAGAAGGGATGTTACTATGGCCAGAAAGACCAAAAAGCAGGGCACCAGGCCTGTTTTGGAGACAAAATGATTGCTTGCATGTATATATGAGAATAAGACATATAAGAAAACGTGAGACAAGGGAGAGAAGAACAGGTGGAAGCACCAGGTGATTTTTCCAAAGCTCTGCCTCCCACAGAAGAGGAATGGGTCACCCCGTCCACAAACTGCTCAAGCAGTTGTGGCCTTCAATGACCTTCCAAACTACAGGAAAGAGGTAAGCACAGATGCAGAACAAGATCTGGTGCTGACTGAGCCCTTTCCTAATGCCTGCAACTCACCCATCCCATCTTGTGTTGGTCTGCTCTGGACATCTACAGCCCAGAGCTCACGTGAGTGGATTCCCACTCAGGGCTCTCCCCAGGATGCAGAAAGACAAGGATTATCTACTCACATCTGTATAGAATATATCTGCATTGCAGCAGAATGGGCAATCTCAACGCTTTCCAGTGGTATTCAGAGAGTCTTTCTTCGTGTGAGCTCCCAGAATTAATCACCAGTGTATGAATTTGGCTTCCCATTCCTTTCCCCAGCTGACAGGAATTGATGGCACCAACTGCCGTCACCATGAGAAATAAGTGATTCCTTCACTAGCATGGCAGACATATGCCAGCTAGGAAGAGAAGATCTGATCATCAGACTTGCTTGTTTTGGCTTTTCAATGCACAAAAGGCTGTTTTTCTCAGAATTAGGGTGACTGCGACAATCTGTTTTTAGACAGAGTTAGAACCACAAGATAAAAGAGGCAGAAATCTTCTCATCTGCATATTTATCATCAAAATGCAGCAACTGCATAATTTAAGCTTAGTGTTAAAAATATTGTATGTATATTTTAAGGTTTTCCTACTCAGGTGAAAAGGAGACATGCTTTCACTAAGGAGGTTAATTATTTTCTAATGGTGTGAAAACAACAGAAAAAAAAGGAATCAAAAGGAATTTTTTTACCCTTCCCCCTACCCTGAGGCACGGTAGAGAGGTATCTCTGTCCATATCCTTCACAAACACACACAGTGAACTGACTCAGAACAATAGAGCAGAGGATGAGCTGGTAACCAGGGTGCTACTGGGCCCTGAGAGTCTGGACACTGGCACAAAGGTGCAGGTGACAGGACACTTGTAGAGAGAGCAGGAACATTCTCTCAGCTCATTAGACATTTCAGCTGAGAACAGACACAGGCAGGGAATGGGCACAAAGTGCCTGCAGGGCTCTGCCAGAGGCCATGAGGGTCCAAAGGTGCCACCCAGCTGGGTGAGCACAGCACCAGCTGCCTCCTCTGCAGGGGCAGAGCACACCTGAGCTCAGGCTGCCCTGGGTCACCCTCCCCACCCCATGCCATGCACCCTCAGGGAGAGGGCAGGGGTGTTCTTCACTGGGCCAAACCCTGCAGGAAAGAATGAACCAAACACAAGCTGCCTCTGTGGTACTCAGTGGGACCCTGGCAGTTTCCTCATGGCCCCTCCCTATCTCTGTGTACACCCAGAATCTGTGTTCCCTGTGGAGCTCAGGTGACTGCCCTAGCTGTGTATGAGATCCCTCTTCTTAGCAGGACTTCTTGACCCAGAGGTGCCCTGGTTTATTGGCTTTCCCGCTGCCTGCCTCCTTAACGGAGTTCTTGTGTGACCTCTGCTGCTGTCCATGCAGATGTGATGCTCCAGACAGGATCTCACTTTCCCACTAGGAAGCATCCTGTCCTCTCCAGCACTGCCCAGGAGCCCCACGGCACAATCAGTCACTGCTCAGAAATGTCTCTGGGAGCTTGGCAGCCCCTCCAGCGCGGCGGGGCGGGCTGGCCAGCCGGCCATCTGCTGCTCCCCCAGCTGACACAGCTTTCCCATGCTCTCTGCTGGCTGCCTCTGCGTCCCCACACGGCCACAGCATCCACTCTGCTCGGACAGGCCCATCCCTAAGATCCCAGTCCCCGTAAGCACCTGATACGCACACGTGCTTCTGTTTAAAGAGACATGTTGGAAGGGCAGTGCGTGACAACACACCGCAATCTGAAGACAGCCTATCAAACCAATAAATCCCCCCTCGCTCCCCAACAGCTGTAGCCCAATTAAACTCAACAGTTCACAGGTGTTCATGTAATGACTTTAATACAAAAAAAGCACCGCTCCCTTTAGGGGCCTTTAAAAAAATTTAGAGCTCTTTAAATTTTATATACCAACAACATCAAACCAAAGTAGGAAATAATAAAGAAGGAAAGGAGATAGAGCAAAGAAAATACACAGTGTCAGCATCAGCAACAGCCTAATTAAACAATAGCCAACAGGAAAATGCACATTCTGCTCACCCAGCCATGGTCCTTCTGGAGTTGTGCTGGATGCAAAAGCAGTTTCCTTATATTCCTTTCAGCACGGCTGCACCGGCCCTCTCCATTCATGCAGTGCCTCAGCCTCCCCAGCACAGAGCTGTGAATGGGCTCTCACTAGCAGTACCAGGGCCTGCAGCTACCACTTCTCTCCAACGCTTTGCCTCTCTCCCTAGCAGCAGGTCGAGCCTGGGCTGGTGTCCCCGGCGTGCAGGGGAGGCAGAGCTGCTCACCTCTGGAAGTGACTGATGACCTCACTAAGTCCCATGGCCTTGCAGCACACGTTGGCGGATCCAGGGAGCGCTGGGGAAGCTGACACCATGGCTGGTCGGGTTGTCTGCACCATCTGCCTGCTGTGTACCAGCAGCAGCTCTTGCTAGGTGCCTCCTTGTTCCTGGGTTTCCTTGCACCTGGCTGGAAATTCTGGCCACAGCATCGTTATTTGCTTTCGTAGTTTTCCCACTGCTAGCAGGTGTTCTCTCTCCTTCTCACTCACCTTCATCCCCCTCATTCCCAAAGACCTGCAGGCATGAGCCCCCAGCAATGTCAGGATCACAGCCAGGAGCTGCCACCTCTACTCACTGCAGGAGGGATGAGAAAACAGGAAACACGATTCCCATAAACCTAGGGAAGGCTGGAAAAGAACCAATTCTTGTGGGACCCTGCAGGGGTCTGAAGAGGCAAAGAGTTTGCAATGCCTCAGTTTCAGGGGAAACCCAGCACAAGGCTTATTACTGCCCCTGTTTTGATTATGTGTTTGTTTCCCGTAGTGAAATACTGAAGCCAAAGTGAATCTGACACTTCTGCTTTAAAGCAATCCTGGTTTCAGCTCTTCATTCATATATAAGAATATGAGGGCCTCTTATAAAGGAACATTGGTGTCCAAAAGAGGGACAGTGAAAAGGTACTGCTCCATTGTAAGCCAGAAGGTTCTGGGAGGGGAAATCAGTTTATTTCCATCTTAGGGAAACCCAAGACCCTAAGAAACTGAAATATTTTGAGGCCAGAAGAGTGCAGAAGAAACCTTTTCCAGAGTCTCTAAACAGGGAAAAGGCCATCTTGGCAGGCCTCTGAAGCCAGGAATTTGGACAGGAGCAAAGGGGCAGCCATTGTCCATCTTCTCTGCTGAGTGGGACTGCAAAATGTGATCTCCCTACAGAAAGGAGATTCACAGAGCAGTATGGAGGTCAGTGCTGCCCACGTGTCTCATTCGTGCACTTACAGCACCTAGCACACAGGGCCCAACCTGGGAGATTCCTTTAGGAATTATCGTAATATAAATAGTAAATAAGTATGAATAATTATGTGAGGATGATAACCAGTGATTTAGCAATGGAAAGGCCCCAGGATGCAAGTGCTAATCTCCTGAGATACTTAGCCATCCTTTCAAGATGCTTGAAGACATATAAGTAGGCTAATTACAAAGGAAAATGTCTCTTGTATATAAATCTCATCTAAATTCAGAAGTGATGCAAAAAACAAACTGAGAAGATACCCAAGAAAAGTTCAATAATGTTGCTGGGAAAGGTTAATTTTTAGAGATTTTTTTAAGATAACCCAGAAGATCCTTAAATATAAAAATAGTTAAACCTTATATAGCAACTGTAAGTATCACACCAGAAAAGCACTCTAAAATGAGTAGAACTATTGAACTGTGGAAGCATCATGGAAAAAAACCACAATTTCATTTTCTTAGTTTAGTTTCAATTTATAATTCACACAAGTAGCTTAAACACGTCGATTTGAGATCAAAACAGAACTTCAGGTTACATAGCATCTGTTCTATAGGAGGGTGCTGTGTGCACTGAGATAATTTTAGATGAATGTGTTATAAACAAGATCTGTGGAACATTGCAGAGTAGCAAGTTTTGAGAGAGAAAAACATACAGTTTAAATGCATAAATTGTTTAGAATGTTTAGCATGTGGTTGTAAAGCGATCAACCAAGTGATCTGTTTTCCAGAGTAGGACAGCTTGCACAGATGAAACAGCCGCTTCCTCAGTACTAATGTAAGACTCGTTCAACGCTCAGAGGAGCAGCTTCACACTCTGCAAACACGCTGATCCTAAAGCCAGAGCTTTCAGCCACTGCTTTTGCTCTTTCCCAACACCTCCCCAAGCTGTGTATCTAGAAATGTAAATTAGATGAACATTGTATATTTCTTTACAGTTCTTTTTTCTGCTATGGGAAAAAGAACACGTGTATGTATAACACAGGAATTTCTGACATACTGTGCATCAGGTCATGGATACAAAAGTACTCTACATTCTAGATCCTCCTTCAGTCAAAACTAGAAGCAAGTTCATGATAATGATGTCGTTTTGGTCAGAAAAGGCATTTCATATGTTAATGCAAATGACAATGTATGAAAATATTTCTCCTTTTAGAAAAAAAAATCTGAGATTTAAAAAAACGGTGTGAAACAACCTACAAAACAGAAGACAAAATCCATTCAGTTGGTAATGATAATCCTCTCCAGGCTGCAGTGGAACATTTCCCTGAAACGTCTCCTCCTGTACTCAGTTATTTATGGTTTGCTTTCCAGCCTGACTGCAGCAACTGACACCCTGCACAGAATCAGCATCAGAAGGAAAGCAGCTCCCCCAGAGAGGGATCCTTCAGGCATCCCTTACCAAGCCAGCAGCACAAGGCACTACCTGAGCCCCATCCCGCTGTGGTGCTCCTGATGAGCTCCAGGTCACAGGCAGGGCTGTGGGAGCAGCTCACGGGGTGGCCTCGTTCAGCTCAACACCTGGATCAGGCGGCCCTGAGGATCTGCTCAGGGCTGAGACACTGCACAAGCTCTCAGCTGAGTGGCACCTGTGCTGAACTGTCACATCACCTCGAGCAGGAGTCTGCAGGTACCCACTGGCTCAGAGATCAGGCTGTGCTCAGGGTAAGGTGCCCATCTGCTGTTTGCACTGGCTGCTCACATGGCATGCTGTGACCTCCTCCCACCCTTCTCCAGACACCAGCCGCTTCCATACATCCATCTTCCTGCATATTGAGCCAGTGCGCTGTCACTCCCCAAGTTTATATTTAAATAAGCCCTTCTGTTGAACTCGAATTAAATATAGCCCTGCTGAATCTGATACCATGAGAGAATCAAGGCTGGAGGCGAGAGAGAGAATGAGGAGGAGATCACAACTGAACAAATACATTTAAAGCTGCGAAGTTAACACCCGGCTGCACATCTGACTCCGACGCACACTGGGGCTGTTTCTTTTCAGCTCAGCTATAGTATTAGTTGCAGTGAGGTCACCCTCACATGTCCTTCTGCTTTATGCCTCTTACTAGGCAGACACATACAAATCTTCAAATTTTACAGACAGAATGAAAATTCAGACCAACATTTGTCTCCCTGACCTGTCAGCACTTACAGCAGTGTCTGACTGACTGAGGTACAAGAGGGCAAGTCAGAAGCTCTGAAAAGGCAGGTGTCTCAGGACTAATTTTGGAGCCTACTGACAACAATAACAATCAGTTCTTAGTTAATGTCAGAGAGCAACAACAAAGCCTGTGGCAGCCTGTGCTGCAATCCCAGCCAAGGGCTCATTCTGGGCTCTCTCCTGATGTGGGTGGCCCTGCCAGCCAGTTTTCAAACAATGCTTAAAATGTGGTTTGGGGAGAGTGGCTTGGGTGGCTGGACCTGAGAAAGGATCAGAACTTAGTGTGTGCATATTAGCAAAAATGTAATTAAGGAGCCCAGGCACAAAAAAATACAAGAAAATGAGTTCACAGAAGCAAAGGAGGCAACTTGTACCATTGTACAAAGAAAGTTCACAAGAAGTAATACAATAAAGATAAGAACCAGATCTCCAGGCCTGTGAGACTCAGGCGTTCAAATCCACTGAGTTGTGTCCTTAATGCCTAAAACTTTTTATTAGGCTTCAGGATGAACAGCTTCTAGCAGCAGAAGAGATTTCATCCAGGTCAGTCAGCCACAAAAAGACTCATCAGTCACCACATGATAACCCTGACTGAACCATCTATATATATTTAAGATACCAGTCCCATTAGTTGCACTGGAAAGAACCAAGCCAAGTTGTTCCTATTTCTGTCCCAGTATCCTAAAAGATAATCCTAAAAACTAGTCCAGGCCTCCTTTGCTGTGGCTGACTGACTTGCCTGACAGCTACTCGTTGTCTTTGACAGCAATGAAATCCACTATGCCCAGTTCCAAACTGGGCTGGGGCAAGCAGCAGTGCAGGGAAAAGCACGTGGAGTGAAGCAGCTGGGCTGGCAAGAGTTAAAGCTGCTGTGAGTCCTGGTGCCTACGGACTGTCTGCAGCACGGATAAAACACTGTGTGGAAACATACGATAGGCAAGCCCTGCTTTGTCCTCATGCAATCTCTTCAATTATTTTTTGTGTTGTGTATTTTACAAAGGATAAATCAGGGAACATTTCAAGAAATGTTTTCTCATTCTAAAACTTATCAAAATATTGCTGACACTGATCCATGGCTGGGAATGTCATTCCTGAATAAACATGATGTCATTCTCATTCCATTCATACTTCTCCTGGACAGCTGCTGTCAGCCTCAGTGAAGAAAAATGCCACCTCACCGGTGACAGCTGCCACTTGAGGTACTTTGTATATCAGCCTCCATAGGAGTAAAAAAAAAAAAGAGTCAGTCATGCACATGCTATTTAAAGTCTGTTGCATCTTGATGAGAAATGCAAAAGTTAATATGGGGCAGGTTGCTCAGAGTCAAAAGTCTGGACAATGAAGAATAAGGAACTTTTCTGGTCTCACCTTCCTAAGAAGCAAAGCTCAGGCAAAGCCCTCACACCCGGGCTGTATTTGCTTTAAAATAAATTTATATTCTTATAAATTTTATCACAACAAAACGAATTAAACAATCATAACAATCCCAGAATGGTTTGGGTTGGAAAATGCCTTAAAACCATCTCGTTCCCCACCCCTGCCATGGGCAGGGACCAGGTCACCCCAAGGCCCGTCCAGCCTGGACTGGAGCACTTTCAGGCATGGGAAATCAACAATTTCAGTTCCAGCACTGGAACTTCCCCAATCACGTTTGCTGGCACCCAGCTCTCCTGCAATTGCTGGAGGAATTGTTCTGGGCTGGGGTAGCTCTCCAGTTGCTTTCCAAGCATGGAGACAGACAATCCCTGCCCCAAAGAACAGCCCAGACTAAATCTGTTTTCTGTTCTTTCTGGCCTCCAACTTGCACTGCTGCTTCAGTGTCAAAGGGGCAGATGTATAATCTGGGAAGCTTTCCAGATGCATCTTGAGCAAAGCAAAGCATTGTGAATCACTGGTACTAAGCAGGATCTTTCCATCTGTCACAGTACCCCTGGCAGCACTCACCATGCACTCACAGTGCACACAGGATGACAAGCACCTCATGGAGGGGACACCAGCATCTACCAGCGCCAGATTCCCAAAGAACAAATAAATAAGTGCTCTCGTCTTGCTGTGGTTTTCATCATACAGACTGTGCTCCAGCAGTCTGTACTACTCTGCCCCCCAAAAGAATGGCAGCAAGCCCATGCAGGGCTGGAGCACCTTTGTAGCCATAAATGTTGCATTACTAAGTTTCTTTCTAGTACTGGGCCATCACTTTAACTTTTATTACTTCTCCTGTCCCATAAATGCTCTCAGGTGCTCTTCCAAGGAATCTGAGCAGATTGCCAAACTGAGAAGAATGACAATGACATGGCCTCTGGCTCTCCCCTGAAACAGCAGCTTTCCTGTCATCCCCTGGAAATGCTCCAGTTTCTTTACAGCTCTGGAAACGTGGCTCAAGCAAGGTTGCCAACACATGTTCCTCTGTGTCAGACATGACTCTGATTCTGGAGCTGTGAGGAGCCTGTCAGCTATCATTCTGCCAGGAATACCACAGCCCTGGCTCCTCTGCTTTCAAATTCAGTCTGCGTTAGGTTGAGTAAGAAGAGCTGACAGGTATCTGAAAAAACAATACAGCTCTTGCTTTAATTTGCATGCTTAGCCTTGAAATCCTTTGTCACTAACTCAAGTGGGCAGTGGATAAAAACTAAGTGAAATATAATGATGCAATTCACATAACTGCACAAAGAGAACAGCTCTGCACCTAACCTCACACTTTCCGATGCTCTGGTGCAGACTTGCTGTGTGAAAGCATCAGAAAATAAGTGGATATCCACTGTGCTGGAGTGGTCTGGTCAAAATGAGGTTTACTGAGTCTCCTGACAGGCTGTCCAGCTCTCCAGGTTTCAGAGTGACATGTCACCAGTCCTTTCCTTAACCTGCTCAACCCCAGCGCCTAAGCATCCCTGACCCTGCTGGGCCTGGCTCCACGACTGTCCCACATCAGGCTGCTTGGCATTTAGAAGACAGAAATAAACCTCAGGCAGCACCCGCACACCTCAGGCAGCCGAACCCAGCACCTGCCAGCACTGCCGGCCCCTCACACCTTGCAACAGGAGGGAACCGAGAAGCGCCAGCACCTCCTCATGAAACAGCCAAAGCACAGAGCCAATACAGGACTTACACAAACCTTTGTTTTAAATCAGCCTGAAGTACAGCTGAACTCTGCTCCACGGCAAACCCCTCCATGCCCACAGCCCGGCTCCCGCTGTTGCCTGCCAGCCTGGCAGCCGCCGATCTCCACAGGGCTCAGGTGTGACACACACCAAACTCCAGGTCCCTCATAATAAAGGTTTGTGAGCTTGCCAGCCCAAGTTCCAGGCCCCTGTGCATCCCCACCCAGGCCCTCATGGCCTCCTCCTGCCCGCGCAGGGCCAAGCCCACCTTGAGGAGCCACCGGGCATCCATCCACACACACCTCCAGCCGCTTTCCCCTCCAGCCTTACCTGGTGTCGGCTTCTGGGCGCTGTTTCCTCACAGGGTGCCCACCGTAGGCCGCTGCTGCTCCGCTGGGTCCCCGGGCACCGCCTGCGCTGCCCCGCGTGCCCTCCGTCTCACGGCCGCTCGCCTCAGGGCACGGCGCCTCACGGAGCTTCCCGCCGCTGCCACTGCGCGAGCGGTCACTGTGCTCAAGCGAGTTGTGGGATTTCCTCCCCTTGAGGATAAATCACTCCCTTTGCAGAGGCCACAGCCTCACCCAAAGCCCCTCGCACCTGAGCAATGCCGCAGCTTCCTCCCGGCAGCCCCTCAGGGTCCCGAGTTCTGAGGGAGGCCTCTTATCGGAACACGGCGGCCTCAGCAGCCCGGCGCCCCCTCAGGAACGGCGCCCACAGCCCCGCTGCGGCCTCTGTGGGCAGCCCGTGGTGGGCACCGGCTGGCGGCCACCCCGGCCCTCACAGCGGGACCCGCTGCGGCTCCAGGAGCTCCGGCACCTTCCGCAGGACAGGCTGGAACCCTGCGGGGCGGCGGCGGCGGAGGAGCTCTGCCCTCACGGGCACGGCCGGCCGGGGGCAGCGGCGTGTGGGATCGCGGCGGTGCTGTGGGAGCGGAGCGGAACCCGCCGCTCCCGGCCCCGCATCGCGCCCTGCCCCGGGGGCGCCCGGAACGGCCCACGGGAGGGACAGGGCTCCCTCCATCAGCCAGGGCCTGCAAGCCTCAACAAAGGAAAGCTCTAGAAAGGAGTTAATTAAAGAGTTCCAGTTCCCTTCGACGCAGCCCCTGGTCCTTTGTGAGCACAAAACGAAGTCTGGGCATTCCCACTGCTAATTATGAATAAGTTGAAGAGCTCTTTGATATTACTGCTGTGGTTCAGGCTGGTGCCACATAGTGCAAATAACACCCACATAAAACCTCCGGTGTGTTGGCTGCAACCTCTCCCCTCTTCTGGTCATTTACATTGTGTTTTATTTATTTATTTGTGTTTTGTTCATTGACTTTGTTTTCTGGTGAGTTACACATGTTCTGTTCATGTCAGTTGCTTGTAAGTTTCGGCATCAGCCTGTGTATTTCTGGAACTAAAGCTGTAACTGTTTCCTCCAGCAAATCCTTAAAATTGCTCCAGGTGAAGTTAGCCAGGTACTGGCAAAGATCTTTTCCTGTAAAAGGTTCCTGTGTTTTCCCATCACCAGGTGATTCTGCAGGTGGCATGTGTGCAGACCCGTGCAAGGCCGTGGCTGCAGCACGTGTTCCATCTTTGGCCAAGGTTCACCAGAGGTTCTGCCAGCTCCGGTTTTCCACTGAGCCAAGTGCTACGAGCGGCTGCTCGGGGATGTGTTTTGTTCATTTGTGACCATGGGGAAAGCGGCTGCAGAGCTCAGAAACACAGACTGCTCTTCCAGAGCTGCCTCTGCTCCAGGGCTCACTGAGACATGCTCTGAGTGCTGAAATACACGGCCACCTGCCAGAAAGGTGTGCAGGTGATGGCAGGTCACACTAACACTCCCCGAGCCGCTCCGTGCCAGGGCATCCAGCATTGCTGCCTAATGCCAGCTCCATATGGAATGTGCAATTAGACACGGTGCCAGTGGCCTGAGCTGGAGGTCAGCTCAGTACATGGTCAGTGTCACAAAAAAACCAGCATTCTGGACTTTAGCTGCACTAAATGTTGCAAACACACG
Source organism: Zonotrichia leucophrys gambelii (assembly GCF_028769735.1). Classification (NCBI taxonomy): domain Eukaryota; kingdom Metazoa; phylum Chordata; class Aves; order Passeriformes; family Passerellidae; genus Zonotrichia; species Zonotrichia leucophrys. Next base: position 1,150,770 of record NC_088186.1, read on the forward strand.
ATAACTGTCAGCTCCTCTGCATTGAACAGCGGGCGAGGAAACCGTGTCACAGAGGGGAGAATCTGGAGCTGTCTTCTCAGTGCCACCACCCTCAGGACTCGCCCCTTGCAGCCACACTTGTCAGTTTGTTACAGACCTGCCCTCACCCCCTTGGTGAGGCTGACCAAGGCCATGGCTCGTGTTGGCATTGATTTCCCCCGAAATTCCCCATGAGAAGCCCAGGAGCAGCTGCAAGATGTTCCTCAGGTCTGCTCCAGAGAGGTGACACTGTCCAGCTGTCCGCAGGCCACGCTGGGCCTGACCTTCCCAGCTCTGCTAATCAGGGCCAGCTGCCACCAGCCCCCAGCGTGAGGATCCCACTGGAGCAGTAAGGGAAGCAGGGAGCGATATCTGTGCAGGGGAACGGCTGCTTCAAACAGGGACAAAATCAGAAAGCAGAAAATTACAGCTTCAACCAGAAAGTTCAAAGAACACAGGGAAAAAAGCATGGAAAATAATTTTGACACTTTGAAGTAGAACTCAATTGTTCCATTAAACTGTATTTTTAATAAAAAATAACAATAACAGCATTCCAAATATCTATTTTATAAGCTTTACTAATGTATATTTTTTTAATGCATGTCAGAAATTCTTACTCGAGGCAAATGCAATATTTATAGAAAGCAAGAGACTTCAAAACAGCTCCAGAGACTTTAAGCTCTCGATTTATTCACAGATTTAGAATAACTCAGGAATACAAAATGACAAAATGTACATTTTTTATATTGTTTACTAATGTATTGTCTCTTGTCCCTGATCCGTCATTTTCCTGACTGGAGGAAACACATTCAGCTTCTTCACTCCCTTTAATGCTACACATTTCTGGAGGGAAATATTCCCATTTGGTGAAAATCTATCACAATTCTGTCTTGCAGAATATCACTCCCAGAGAATTATGTGAAGATCATTAATAAATACATTTTTGCAATGACAATCATTTCTTCTTTGGTCATGATTTGTATCTATTATTTGCTTCAGCCTCTCCAGATCCCAGAGAAAGTGCTGGTGAGAGTGAGGAAGAGCAGAGGCAGTGCACGTACATTTTTGCAGCCAAACCTGAGCACTGCTGGAACGGAGCCCTGAGAGATTCCGGAGCAGCCAGAGTCCCACCTGTGCACAGCACATCACTCCGAGGAGGATGAAGGGGAAAGCCTCCAGGAGCCTTGCAGCACAAGCTGAACTCTGCTGTCCTGAGCTCTGCTGGAACAAAGTTGTGATGTTCCGTAGCAAATACCTCATCAGTGAAATTTCCTTGCCAACACTATCTTTTGCTCAAAACACATAAATTCTTTTTACTCACTTATTTTTATTTCCACACCATGTAAGTTTCAGAATGAAAATTTTCTGATGTTCTTCAAAAAAAGTAATCTGGCTTCTGATTTTGGGGTGTAAATTTATTCCACATACTTCACTGTGTGCCTGCCAGAGGACACAGGGAAGCAAAGGAATTTGACCCACATACACAAATAACTATATATGCAGCACAACATGGATCTGGGCAGACACGGGGTTATTTTTCTTTTCCAGGAAAATCCTGGATCAGAATTAGTCCCAAAGACACGTTACCCCGGCAAAAGATAAGTCCAGAGCTCTCCCAAGTGTGTTGCTGCTGAATCAACAGTGAGAGCACTCGGCAGCTCTGGGCTGTGCTGGACACACAGCCACAAACGCTGGATGTTTGTCCACACCCCACAGCAGCCACCATGGCTGTGAAAGGTGGAACTGCTGAAACATGAGCAGCACACACTGCAGAGGGTTTCTATCTTATTAGACTTGCCCTAATGTTTCTAACTTCTACCACTGTGCGAGATTTCTTTTACTGTTAGAAACGCTTTTAAAACTGATGCGTTTGTATTCATGAGCCCACAAAAGAGTAACTCAAAGCACTAAATAGCAACGGCTTAAAACTAAGTGCTGGGATTTTTTCCCTGCTGTCTCAACTGCAATTCCTCACACAGTGTCTTGAGCCCAGCAGCTGGGCTTTAAGAAAAACCAGAAATTGTCCAACGGCATGTGACAAAACCATGCGAGTTGTTAGATGCAGAGCCAGAGGGGTGGAAGGGACTGGTGAGTCAGCCTGTCACAGAAACATGTCTAGAGTTTAACTGGCTGTAAAACCCAACAAGGGCTGTGTGTTCTGGGGCACCAGGCCAAAGCATGCCCCAGAGCCTCCAGCTCTGGATGACAGAAGCTCTGCCACACAAACAATCTGGGGCAGTGTCACTACTAGCACTTGGTACACTCTTTGACCTGAGTTTTTTGATTTTATTTGTCCCGAGATACACAAACCCGCTGTTTTCCACAAAACCCAAGGACAAAGCCTTGCTGACACCAGAAACGTCCCCCATGTTCCCAGCTGCTGCAGGAGCAGTGCTACCATCAGGTTTTATTCAGCAGCTGGATGGGGGAGTGGGGGAAGGCTGCTCGTGCTTTGGACATGCTGGATGAGCAGGACCCACCAGCTCCTGGGCCACAGGAGCTCCTCTCCTCCCTGCTACTCTGTCTTAGCAGGATCTCACATTCTTGCATCTTGCTCCAGCGCTCATTCACAAGGCTGACACGTATGGCTGTACCCTGTGTGGCCCCTGCTAATTCATGACAACACTAGTGACTGACAAGAGCTGGCACCTTCCCCATCAACACACACTCTGGGCCAGCATGAGCAGCAAATCTCTGCTCGAGGAGTCTCTCAAAGAAAACGCTGGAGTGAGTGCTTGTGGCTGCAGCGTGCAAGCACTGTTCAAGAGTTTTGGCTCCCAGGGCTGGAGTATGTGATCTGATGTTAATATTAAAGTACAAATATGAGTGCTGCAGCTAACACAGCCTGCTGCATGAGGCCAAGAGCAGAGTTTAGAGCAGAGAAGTCCCTGCAGCCTGTTGGTTCTGTGGGAGGCAGCAGCCAGGTCCTTGCAGATGTGTGCCCTGGCTCAGCTGCCCACGTGAGCACTGCAGGGCTGGCAGCTCCTCACACGCCTGACGTGTCACACACTGCTGGGAGCCTCTGCACTGCCCGCCCTGCCCTGCCAGGGCTGGGCTGACACAGAGGCACAGCCAGCAGTGCCCTGGAACTGCTAGTGGGGAAAAGAGGTCAGGCAAGAAAAGTGATATTTTTACATTTTTATGTGTACAGATAATCAATAATTAGACCTCTTGGTGTGTTATATATTATCCCCTCTGGTGTCACTGTCTGCCCCTAAAAGACCAATGTTTCCTGCTCTTCCTCTCTTTTCACAGAAAGCTGTAAGTGACATCTATGCAGGTGGGGAACAAATTTTGTTCCACCACTTCTGACACATCAAACCTGACAAATATACAAGAGATGCAAGAGTAGCTAATGCTGTGTGCTCATTGCCTTTGTGCTACATCACCACTAAGGAGCATAGAGAGGGGGCCAGTCCAGAGCAAAACTATTGTTTGCAATTGCCTTTTCCTTTTGACATTTTCATTGTGTGTTCTTTTAGGATTGTAAATCTCCTGCGATGTCTTTACAACACAGCTGCGAGGAGGCAACATCTAAAAAGCTGAGGAAGAAAATGTCCTGCCACCTGGGATCAGCACTCTTCATCTCCCCAGTTACATTCAGGAGTCTTGGGCCGCTCTGGCTCTCTTCTCTTCCACTCTGATATTTTTCAGTCAATGCATGCCTGATTCTTTTTTTGTTCTTTCCTGAATTGCAGGTAGCTTTGAAAAAACACGCATGAACCAGCCCTGCCAGGTGAAAAATAAAGGCTCCTGATTGCTATCATTATTATTATACCACTAGACATTTTATTAACACTAAAGTGTGACATTTCCCTCCAAAGAAAGGCTTTCTCCTGCCCTTCTGCGTGGCTACTTTATTGAATCCAAACTCCGTTTCCGAGGATCCTCACCTGTTTAAACGCTGCTGTATTTCTAAAAGCAATTTAACCTTTCATCTTTTATGGATGGATCCTTTTTTAACAAAAATCCTATAGGGCCATTTTTCTCCTCATCTCCTTGTGATCTCAGCGATATTACGTGATGTAGCTTTTGAAGAAGAAATGCCGAAACAGCAGCTTCACCACCTGCAGCTAATGCAGCAGGAAGATGGAAAAGGCAACCTGGAAAAATCCCTTTTCAACATTTCTCTCACAAGCTCCTGGTAAGAATCCCCCAAACCGAGAATGTCTCTTGCATAGAAATGAAGGGCAAGGGCTCAGGAAGGCGAGAGCAGCCTGGAGATTTGCCACTTTGTAAAACCCATCGGTTTGTTTTCCAGCCTCCATCCTCTCAATACATCGATGACTCAGACACCACCCAGCTTTCATTATTTATTTTTGGCAATGGCTGTGTTGTCCAAGGTAACAGGAACTCCTGGGATGAAGAACACAACCAGTGCCCAAGAGGAGCAGTGTTCAGAGACAGAACAGTTTTCAAGGCATTGTTGGATGATTTTACTGCTTGCTTACTGCATGGCTCACATGGGACCCTTGGTTCAATAAAACACCAGACAAACTACAGACACCAGTACGTATTTTCCTCTGCTAAATCCTCTGATCCTGGTTCAGCCCGGAGCACTCGGAGAGATTCAGCCTCTCTCCATGCCAATCGTGTTTCTCCTTCTCGCTGCCCAGGTCAGCGCTCTCTGCCTGCCCAGCTGCCCCTGAGCCCATTCCCCGGGCAGGAATGCACCCGGGGCCCCGGAGCCACGGGCAGGTCCCTTTGTCCTGCCCTCACCAGCCCCAGCACGGGCACTGAGCACGGCCGGAGCCCCCGGGGCTTTGGAGGGATCCCCAGCAAACGCCAAGCCCGGGCTGCTGCCTCCGCTGCCCGGCTGGGGCTGCCAGCACGGCCTGGGCTTGTCCTGCCCCTTCCCTCTCCCTCCCCTGTCCCTCTGCACAGCAGGTGCCAGTTTGGAGCTCTGGAGCTTTTGCTTCAGTAAAGCTTCTCTCAGTCACACCTGGGAGCATCCTCTCGCTGTGGAAGGTGTTAGTGTGCCTTTCACCCCCGAATGAAAGCTGTGCAGCCTCACAGATGTGCCACCTCTAAGCTGCAGTTAAAATCTACATTTATCTGTAATTTACTTTATAAAACACATTAATAAAAGTAATTAAAGCCACATAGCCAGAGCATCCACCAGCCAAAGAGACATCATTAAGATTCCCCACACCTGAATAACAAGCAAGGAAAAACAACACGGGGATTTAGAGTTCAACTTGCAAAAGATAACACCATGCATTAGAAGCGAATGAGCCTCCCAATGGGAGCAGCACTAGAGAATGGAAAGAAAATAAAGTAGGGCAGTGTGCCAAATTCAGGAGGTTTTAAAAAAATAAGCAGCACAGCCATCACAAAAGAATCCCCATTTCAGCCCAGCATGGGAGGAAGTATGAACTGAAACCCAACGAGGATTTCCATGTTACTGTCTTAATTTGTAAAGGCTTTGAAAAATAACACAATGCTGAGCTGGTCTTTCTTTTTTGGGAAGAGGGGAGAGGGTCAAAGGGAACTGTATTGGTTATCAAATAATGACAGAAAAAGCTATTCTCTCTGGCTCTCCGAAACTCCCAAGTGACTTGAAGGGACACAAAACACATCCAAAGAAGCCCTCACACGGGAAGGCAAAGCAGAGCCCGCACCTTTCCCCAGCACGGCGCTCTTGTGCAGCCGTGCCCGGGCCCCGTGCTGCGCTGACACACAGCGGCTGCTCCGGAGGGACGGGGCCGCGCCTCCAAACGGAGCCGGCCGCGCTCCCCCGGGCCCAGCGCGGCCGCAGAGCGCGGCGGGAGCGGCACGGTCAGAGCGGGGCGTCCGGAGCCGGGTCTGGCCGCTCGCCGCCCCCAGGGCTCGCACTTGGCATTGCTGCTCCAAGCTGGGGCAGTTCGTGCTCCTCACACCCGCAGGGACCGGACACGGCATCCTTTTGTCCGTATTGTTGGGGGATGCCACATTCATCTCTAACTTTTTCTTTGCCTCCTGTTTTCAAACCTGTTCAGGATCTTTGCTTTCCCCCATTCTTACTCTGACAATTTTAATTGTGCAAACCTAGCTTTTCACCTTTTGTTGCTCCACAGATATAGGAGAAGGCGAAATGCAGGTAGAGCACCACAAAAGCAAAAGGCAGGTGAGCTTTGAAGGAAAAGGGATCTAGGAAAGGGACAAAAAGGAGCATAGAAATGGAGGGTTGATCTCTGTTGTACTCACAGCATGGAGTAAGCCAAGCAACAGCTACTGTACCTTAACTAGGCAACCGGTAGAAAATCAAACCTTCCCTGTGATCAATAGGATAATGGTGAGAGTTTGATTAGCCTTGGAAAAATTACAATAAGGAGAGAATTTTTTCTCTCCATGGGTTGGGTGATTTCCCTGTGAAAGTTTTTACAAGAATGAGGCTGCATATAATGCGTCTTGTTAACCCAAATTACATGCACTCGAATTCCCTCTCTTTCCCCAAAGAAATCAGAGAAGAAATCAGGCGTGAAATGGCATGTGGGTGGGGCTGAGCCGAGCCAGCACCACTCTCATAATTAAATGAGACTCGCTGAGCCCCCACTTCTGAGGCCTTTCAGTTCTGCTGGGCTCTGCTCAGTGCCCACAAACACGGGGCTGTACTGCCTGTTACAGGTTTTACACACACTGCAGGCTCGGGCACGCTGTGGGAAAGGGGGAGCCTCTGGCCTTTCTCCAGGTCAGGGACCCTCAGCCCGGGGGGGTTAAAGCCTGCAGGAGTTTAGCAGAGCCCTGGCCAGCCCTGGGCAGCACACAGAGGTGTCCCCCTGTGTGGGTGTGACACGGGAGCGGGCAGGGCCTCAGGAGCCTCCCTATTGCAGTGACACGGTCAGAACTTCCCTTCGTGTTTTTCCTTGTGCAACGAGGCTGCAAAAGCCTCTGTGGTTTGGAGGGAGGCAATCTCAGCCTGACTTTCCAGAGAAATGGGGGCATTTTCACCCCCAGGAGGTTCTTGCAGAGCAGACAGGGGCTGCATCCTGCACTCTAACTCCCTGGGGAGAAGGAATGGCGCTCAGGAGCCGGAGGCTGTGCTGTTCCTGCACCCCACGGCTCCCTGGAGGTTGTGCACTGTGTGGGCCTGGTGTCAGCTGTGGCTTCAGAGGCCCATGCTGGCCCAGCACACCCTGTGACCCCTGCCTGGACTGCGGCAGCTCACTGCTGAGGGGTCCCTGCCCATGGCACAGGATTGGAACTGTGGACTTGGAGGTCCCTTCCCACCCAAACCATTCTGTGATCCTGTGATTATAGTTTGAACTGCAGTCGGATGCACTTGGGGTCTGTAATTCCCAATCCCTGGTATAAAATCCTAGGAATGGAATCCCCGTTTCCCAGACAGCACAGAAAACAGTGCGTTAGGTTGCTACTATTACTAACAGCAGTAATGGAACCCCTACCAATGTAAATACTACTGATCTGCACGGTGGTGCCAGCAGAGCTGTGTGGGGCACGCCTGGGCCAGGGGCCTGGGCACACACAGCACAGAACCCTTCACAATCCAAGGACTCGGCCAAATGCAGGTGGAAGCAGCACTTCAGCCCCACTCTTGCAGCTGACAAGGGAGCTGCCAGTAGAACTGAATGGCAAGATGGATGTTTGGTTATGAACTAAAGATGTTGTGACTCTTTGGCTTTGCCATATGTTTCCGTGTGGAGGTGCAGAGAGCTGCCATAGCTTCAGGCCTGTGCTGCTCGACTCTGTGGCCCTGCTTGTCCCCGGGGGCCGGCGGTCCTGCCGGGCTCTGTGTGTGTGTGTGTGTGTGTGTGTGTGTGCATTGCCGTGCTGGCACCCTGCCTGCTGGGGCTCCTTCCCTCCCCGCTCCGGCTTTGTCTGCGCCGCCGGGCCCCGGTGACGCAAGGCCAGGCTGCGCTTGCAATAACGAGCGGGCAAGAAAAGCCCCGGGGGAGCAACCTGGGACAATGCACCCCGTGCTGCCGTCCTCGGGGAGCAGAGACAAGGGACACGAACAAAGCAGCCCAAGGCGCAGAGGCAAGCAGGTGGCACTGGGGAGGAGGCAGGTGGAAGCGAGACAGCGGCACACAAAAGATGAAAAGAGGAATGTAAGGAGAATATGAAGCTGGAAGAGATGCTCCATCTGGGCCAAGGGAACGCTGGAGAAGGAGCCACGGTTTAGGCCTTTGCAACAATAGGTTGTGAGGAGGTCTGCTTGAGAGAGGATCAGCTCGCCTCCTTGACTGGCAGCTGCTAAATGTGTCAGTAGCTCAAAAGGAGATGTTTTCAGTGTGTGCACCTCAGGCTGCCCTGCTGATCCGCTGCCTCGGGTCAGGTATATTTTATACACTATAAAACAGCAGAATTTCCAACAGTTCCTGAGAATCTCCCCTCCTCAGCACTCATCAAAATGCACTCCTCATTCACAGTCTCCTTCTGACACTGGGAATATCTCAACCCTTAGCAACAGGTGATGACAGGGCATGACATGTTGTATCAGTGTTTCACTCTCTAGAAGATTAAGATTGGATTTTTCCCACTTTTGCATTAATGTCCTGTGAGATGCACAGGGCTCAGCTTGCAAGCAAAGTATTGTGTTCCCTACACACGGATCTATGGCTGAGCTCTGCAACAACACAAACTGATCTGTTGGTATTCCTTTTATGTCATAATTCAGACCTTTACTCGGGGTCGACAGTGCAATGCTTTGACAATCCAGATGCCATGCCAAGAACACATAAACTCATTTTTCATTCATGCCCCCTTAAAACAGCAGAGATGGCCTTGTGGAAAGCACAGGCACAGCTGCTTTTTGTAAGAGATATTTTGTTCAATGCAGTAGTCAGGGGATGATGTGGGGGCTCCCCAGCCAGCTCCACCTGCCTGCTTGGGGGTCCCACCGAGCCTGGGGCTGGAGGCTGTGGGCCAGGGGCTGCTGGGGCAGCCACCCCCTGGGAAAGGGCCTGGGGACTCCAGAGCTGATCAGGGGTCTCCTGATAAACCCCCACAGTTATGTGCTGCAGACTGCTGCTTTTAGTCTTGGTCTGTGTCCAAAAGCAGTAAGCACAGTAAATGAGTTGTTATTTAGGTATTCACTCCTTGTTCTTCATACATCCTAAACGTCCCTAGAAACTGTCAGGAAGCCTGAACACCAGCCTGCTTCCTGCTGCTGTGCCTCTGTGTAGAGGACTGTAAGCCCAAAGCAGGAGCTCTGGGAAGGACTATGTTCAGTAGCAGGAGAATCTGGAGATTTGGTGTTAATCCACAGAAATTGCTGCAGCTGGGCCCCATCAGCCCAATTTTGGAAATTAATGGAACGGTGGGGATGGACGGGTTTGGCCCAAGGACCCAGCCAGGGGATTTGGTGTGTCCCACCACAGGAGCTTTCCCAGAGAGGTGACAGCTCTGCACAAACCTGCTGCACTCCTGAGCACGCCCAGCCCATCCTGCAGAACCCAGGCCTTGCATCCTCCCCACTGAATCTGTTAGCTGGATCATTAACACTGATCAGCCATGCAAATGGCAAAGGAGTAACCAGTTATTAACAGAGGGCTCTTTTATTGTTTCCAAAAATAGGCCTGTGAAGTGAGGTGTGTTCTTGTTCTCCGTGCACACATAAAGAGAAACTGCAGAGCAATAAACGTTAGTATTTAAAAACACCCAACTTAAGAAGGGCACTTTCACTATAACTTTCCTCTTTATGGAGGAATAACAAAGGATCCCTAAGCTGCTATGGTTCTACAGAGACTATAAAATGATTGTGAGTTTAACTGAATCTTTCCTGAGTTTGAAGGTATAAGATTAGTGTCTGTCAAGGGAATTGGCTTTGTTAATACTCGAGGTTCAGTCCAGCTGCATTTTCCCTGCATTTTATGACATCTGGTTTTGTCACTTTCAACAGTTTGGTAACACACCAAGATAAGAAACATACCCAAAATTAAACTCTGTAAAAGGTGAAATTGGGTTTAGAGCTTCCTGTTCCAGGCTTTGTAGTGTTGGAAGCTCAGCAGCCAGAATCGTGCGGCACCCGTGCAGTAAGTGACATTTTCCCTGTCAATTATTCATATGTACCAACAGATCTGCTGCTAAGTAAATACATTTAATGAAGAGAGCCAGCTTACAACAGCAAAGAGCAGTTTGGGACACAAAGGCAGCACGTGCAATGCTGGGTTTGTGTCCTTCACACTTGTGACAGCGCACTTGGCAGTGTGAAGGAGAGCACACAGCCCTCTGACCCTCCCTCCCTTGCGAGCCCCCAGGGCAGGGTGGGACGGTCAGGTATTGTCACACACACCAGAGCAGCTTCCTCCTGACCTGTGCAGGAGTCTGAGGTTGTTCCTCAAACCAAAAGCCTTCCTGGAGGCCAGAGGTGGCATCACCTCCAACACAGGGACTTCTCCTTGTCCTGGGAATGCTGAATCCTGAGCTCCAGGCCCTCTGCTCTTCCCAAACCCTGCTCCAAGGCTTTTGTACAGGACTGGGTCTTTGCCTTCCTTCAGTTGTACAGCTCCTTGGACTTACCTGTCTGTGAGGGAAGGGAGAGGACAGAGTGCTCCTGCTCTCAGGCACACCTGTGCTGGCTGTGCTCAGTTCCCACAGCCCTGCATCACAGGTCCCTGCGTTCTCACCTCCAGGTACCATGCTTAGGATCCAGTGCCTCCTTCCTGGCAAACAGAGATCCCCTTCAGTACCTTCCAACCCCAGCTCCTCTGAGGCTGCTGTGTGGGATTGATTTGTGCCTTCTCACACACCTTGCGAATCCCCAAAGGGAGGTGCAGCAGTTTCTGGTTTCTGTTCTCCACAGTAAAGCAGCCCAGGCCCTCCTGTCATGGGCAGCAATCAGGGCTCAGAGGTGAGACTGGAGGTGCACACGTGTGGTCACACTCATCTGCTGCAGTGCCATTTTCTCATGGCCTCCCATGGGAAGTGTAATGACTTCCACTTTGCCTTTTGCTCCAGTTTGGCACTGTTCACTCAAGGACTTCAAAGCACTTTCTCAAAATAACAGTGAGTAACCTCTGGCCAGCCTCCCTGTGCTGGCCACAGAGCGTCTGTGGTGGAAGCAGGAGGCAGGAGGGCTGCCCTGGCCTCTGCTCCAGCCAACAGGCAGAAAGAGAAAGAACAGAAATACCTGGAGTCCTGCCAGAAACACATTCTTCCCTCTAATGCCTGGCATCAGCTCCAGTATAATTCTAGAATTAAAATGGATTATATTTTTATGCAGATCTTGTAAAAGCAGCCCAGCTTCTGGTCTGTTCCAAGGCAGCTGATAATGATAGTACCTGCATGTAAGTGGCTGCAACACACCTTGTGCTCCCACCACAGATCCCCAGGAGCTGGAGCTGTTTTGTGAGGAGAAAGCAGTTCTGCAAATAGCTGCCAATGTCTTTTCTGAGACTCCTCTTTTGTGCTGGAATAGCCAGAAGGGACTCTGGAGAATCCTGTCAGTGCCAGTGAGTGTTGATGTGCTCAATCTATAATCTCTGGGATAAAATGGAGTGATAGAAAAAGAGAGTATGGACACAAAACATGAGTAGGAACTGTCTGCACTCAGGGAGCTGAAGAGTAAAGAATAACAGAAAATAGCATTGTACAGCTTTTAGATTAATCTGACATGGATTCCTGAATTCCGTACACACAATAGGGGCAGAGCTGGAAAAGACAGACAGAGAAATGAAGGCCACAAATGGCCCTGGTGACGTTAAAAAGCCTCTCAGGGTGGGGTGGTTGGGTTTATTCTGTGGCAGGACTGGCACTGGCTGTGCTGTCACTTCTGCTGCCATTCAGCTTGTTGGGTGAGGAGTCAGCACCAGCGGGCATGAAATGGAGAAAGTCTGGTCTGCATCAGCTAGAGGTGACTGAACAGGGTGGTAAAAACACCCATGACTGAGCTTTTCAAGCACAACATCAGCTCAAAATGCATCAGCAGCTGGCAGGGCCCATCCCAAGGACTCTCCTTGGAGCCCTGGCCAGGTGAAGGTGAGCACTGCAGCCAGCACTGGGGGGAAAAGCCTCCTTCAAAGAGAGGCACAAGCTCCTGGCTGGGAAACCTCTCCTCTCCCCAGCCCGTGGGCAGCTCACACTTGTCTGCCAGCCTCTCACAAATGGTCAGATCATACAGGAACAAAAGTGGATACAAAAACTTTGGAGCTACTTCTAAGGGATCCGTGCATGTGAACTGACAAAGGCAGGTCTGTGGTCAGCAGGGTCACAGCCTGTGCTCCTGCAGAAAGTGGGAATGAGCTGAAACTGCCTGTCCGGGATAATCATACAGGCAATGGTTTGTAAAGAGTTCTTCTGCCTCAAAATATTTCATAGGACTATTAACAAATTCTCAGAAGGTCTGGGTTCCAGAGATGAGATATCCTGCAAGATTTGGTCCAAGCAATGATGTCTCTTTACCCTCCTATCTGTCTGTGGGTGACAGACTGGCCTCTCAGAAACTGCTCTTCCCCACATTCCCAGAATCTCTTCCCAGATTTGGGCAAGACTTGGCATCAGCTTCTTGCTCAATCACAGCTTGCAGAGCCATATTACAGAGTATCTCTTGTGTTAGTCTTCATTTCCAGAAGAAGGACAGCAAAAATGAGTGACGAAACACAAGGAAATTATGTGGGAAGGCAAAAGAAATAGCTGGTGAGAATGCAGTTTCTGTGGGCTGGAGGTTGCCATCACCAAAGAATACTTGGAACATGTGCACTCTGACAAGAACATGAATGTGTCTCGTGGACTCGTTCCTTCCCTCAGCCATCAAGGAGAGCTGGTGTTGTCTGTGCCTGGAGACCCCTGGGGGGATGTGGGTTAGCTCTGTGGAGGGAAGGATTCACTCTGGCTGTGGGCCACAGGCACACACAGCCCATGGGCTGCAGCTCCTCTTACTGCCCCTCCGTGCTGGGCCAACATCCCCATGGAAAATCAACCCCCTTTTCCAGGAACACCGAGTTACCAACGCCCGAGGATCCTCTCACTGGTTCTGAGCAGCACTAAGGAGTGTGACATTCACAGCAATGACAGTGCCACGGGCAGATAACAGCTCGGCAGTTTGGTGGCACTGCAAGAAGGACACGTGGTGGTTTCAGTGTTTGCAGTGCTGCAGATCCACTGTGGCCTTCCAGCACCAGCCACCCTGGATGGATGTGGGTGCACTGGGGAGAGGCATCACTGAGATTTATCAATGGAAACAGGTCCCCACAGAGTGGAGTCATGCTTTCTAAATATTTGTGTCCCTCTTGTTTTGGTTGCTTTCTTCCCTCCCCATAGCTGCTGGGCTGAACTATGCAGGGGAAAGAACAGATTTCTTTCTTTAACAAAAAGCTTAATTATTTCCTTTTTTCTAGATGTTGTTGAAAAAGTGTAACTTCCTGTTAAGTGCTGAATTTTACAATGTAATAAATTGATACAGTGGCATATAAACAAGCTGTGTAAATACATGTGCAGAGCCATGCCTTCTACAGAGCAAAGAAGAATTTGCACAGAAGTGGTTTTCTGCAGAAATAATAATTTGCACAGTGTCACGCATTAGTACAATAAATGATATTGCAAGGTCTGAATTTACTGATAGCAGGTTGGGTATTTTGAGTACTATGTTTTGCTCAAATTAAAGCCCCAAAAATATTTACTGGCTACAAAAACCAGTTATTAGGCCAGAAAGAACGGCTAACTTCGTCCTAATCTGAGAAGAAATCCATTAAACGGCCAGTGTATCTTTTTACCCAGTCCTTGAGAAAAGGAACTGTTGAATTGATAAATGCCTCCCATGGCCCTGGTGCAGCTCAGCTCTGGTTTTCCCGGGTGGAATGGTGGAGCACGAGTTTAATGAGCCTGAAAGGTTGGGGGGAGAGTACAATGGCAGCAGACATGGCAGTAATATAAATTTCTGTCTGTTGGGCCTGTCAGTATGTGCTGCTTCAGTGGACGAGATGCACAGGGCACCCCATGCACAGGCTGAGTCCCGCCAGGCACAGATTCGTTGCTACCAGGGATGGTGTAAATCCTCCTTACTCAGAAGGGGTAAATGTAAATCCCTGTGGGAGCAGGAGAAACCCCACCCAAGTACTCACACCTAAGTACGGAGCTTGCTTTGATTCTTGGTTTGATTTGTGTATTTTTCTCCTTTTACCTTAGATGAAGATTGCTCTTACAGGTGCCTAAGCTTCCTTCCAACAGACAAAAAAGAGCAAACACTTATAGGAAAGCAGCCTAATTATATGGGGTTTTAAACAGCCAGGAGGAAAAGGTAGCTTGAAAACCAAAATATCTTGGGGGCTCCTTCTGCATCCATAGTCTGTTTGATAAATTGACTTTTGCTTCCAGGGCACACATTCACCTTCTTCATTACTATAATGATCCTTGGTCTCCTCTTCCCAAACTTAGATAATTTGAATAAAAAAATAGGTTTTATGAAATGTAGCCATTAATAGAGTCAATAAATTTTAAGCTGTGATTAAATATCACTTGCAGCCATCCCAGCCCTCTCTGCTGTAGATCAAAATATATTCAGCATTCTTAAAATACATTGTCCATTGTCTGTTTGACAAGAATAATCCAGTGTGTTGGTGAGTACCAAGGTGACCTGAAAGTTTTTCTAGTACATAATCTCCTCTTATTCTGCATTATGTATGAACTCAGAGACAGAATATCTGCATTATGTTAAATAAACTAGGTAAAATGTATTTCAAAAAGCTTCTTGAGTCAAAAAGTAGCAAATCATTGTATGTATTTCCATATTTGTATAGTTTCATTATATTCTTGTTCTAAGTTACTTTTAAGTCTCTTTCATATTTAAAAAATGAACTACACACCTATCATGCAAAATGTAAAGAAGTATGTTCAACTAGTTCAAATTAGATATACAGTAAAAATACACTTCCAAAGAAATATCATTTCCATTTTTGTTCATGTTTTTAACAGAATTTCAGACTAATACATCAAATGTGGAACTGTACAAGAATGTGAAGAAACATTAGGATTGCAGTAGTAAAAAAATGTACAGCATTCAAAACCAACAAGCTCTAAACAACCAAACAATACCACAGGATTGAAACAGTCATGGGGACAACATAGGTCATCGGAGCCAGAGTGAATCCTAATGCACCTACATAAAGACCCTACATAGAATATTGTCTCTTATTTATATGCAAAATCCCTGATTTGATTAAACCAGACAATTTCTCTAATTGTCTCGTATAGGTTTCAGATAAGATTAACATGAGAGTATTCCCCTTCGTGAAGGTCAGGTGTTTGAAAAGGCAATATTGAGAATTGATTTGAAAGGTATTTCCATCCACATGGATTCAGGTAGTTAAGATACAAGATCACAAATAATAGCAGTACAATTTTAAAGAACCATTGGAATTGTTCTCCGCTACATTTGCCGTAACAATTCAGATTTCAGGATTCGGTATTGTTAAACTGTTCACAGGTTAATACACAGGGTTTTAATTATGGCCTGTAACCATTTAACAGTGGACCAAAATTGCCTTTTAAATCAAGAAAAGATCCAGCTTACCATGAAAAAAAAATCTCCAAGGTGATTGACAATGAACAAAATGTTACAAACAGCAGAATGTCCGTGTCAGAACAGCTTTGAAAGGCAGATATGTACCTGTTACAGTCCACCAACCAGCACAACATCCTTATCAGACACTTGGATCACGAGGAAAAATGTCCTGGATAAACCTGTAACATTTATAAATTCAACACAAACCACCTTTTTAATGTCTCATCACTGTGCATAAACTCAACAGAGCTGGCAGCCGTGGGTGTGGTGACCAGACCCCAATCCCTCTCACAGATCCCAGCCAGTTCCCATCCTTGGGGCTGTCCTGCTTTGCCCATAGCTCACCTCCAGGGTTTTTTAAGCTGAAGTGTTAAAAAGGTTAATAAATGGCCCAATTATGTCAGCTTTTCTGTCCCACAGTCCTCATGCTCTGAAATCTCTCCCTGATCTTGATAGGAATTTGGCTTGCACAAGAATAGCAAATTTGCAGCTCAGAAAGGTGAATAAATGTAGCGTTTTTGAAACCAGAACACTGTTCAGAAAAAGTCCAGCCTACAAAATCATCTTCAATGCCCTGAGAAGGGCAAAGAACACAAATCTTGGCATCTATCTTGCTGTTTATTTAGAATAATCTTTTAGCAATTCTGATCCAATGGGAATGAGGGATTAGCTTGAGAGAGCTGGCCAGTACAACCCAACATCTGACTGAAGGAACTGATTGGAACAGTTTGAAAAGGAACAACCATCTGCATCTTAGGTACCACTCCAAACCTCTAAACCTACTGGGCAAACAGCATAGTGTAGACTCCTTCTTATACATATTTAAACTTTGCTGAGGTATTTCTTTTATTACAGAAAAGCAATTTTAAAAACAATAGGAAAAAACTCAAAATATGAGTTCTATTCTGCAGAGATTTTTGGGGAGAAGGAATTCAATTGTGTTGAAAGGTCCATAATCATTAAAGGAATAACCACTTTTAGTGTCAATAATGTATTCTTCCTTGGCTATTTATTCCTTCAAAACATTACAAAAAATGTAAGGCTGTGACTTGATAAAACATAATTTTGCCTCAACTTTGCCCACCGGTGTTGTAAAATAACCTGAAATACTCCAGCCTCTTTCCTAGGGCAGAGCTCCCCCAGTGTGCCCCTCGGTGATGGAGCAGCTGTGGCCTCCACACATGGGACAAGCCTTGCACAAAAGCCAGATTCCTGCATGCTGGCCAAAGTCAGGTTTCCTTCACGTGGCAAAACGAACCATAGTTCTTCTATTTGAGTTTTAACATTATCTGATCACTTCTACCTGCAACTAACATTATTTCTCTACAATGAAGGTACCTAGACCGTTGTACAAGCTGGATTTCTCACCCATAAATACTTTGGGAACCAGAGGAATGTGTACATCATATTTAGGGGTTTTCCTAGGCAGACACTGTGTTTGAAGTGCATTTTTCTAACCCTTTTGGATCCAGTCAGCCTACCTGGATTGTGACACTAATGTTAAATGTAACTGCAGCCGTTACCAAGTAGTTTCCATAAGTGGTTTTATTACTGGTTAGATTTTACAAATTCTGGTATTCGAACAGACTTCGACCTTAAAATTCTAAAACAACAAAGCAACCAATGAAAGGCTTAGGACTATTCAAAGTAACAAACTCTTTAACATTTTTTGCCCTGGTCATAAATATACAGAGAGAAAAAGAGAGAAGTGGACATGGAATCCAAAGAATGTGGATAAAACAGTATATAAGGCACATGGCAGTCTTTGAAAATACAGAAGCTTTAGCCAACTTAAATTAATTGCTGTTTCCCTTGCTCAGTCCACAAAACTGTACAGTTACACAAATGTTGTGTTGCAATAGATCTTCCAAGTTATTCTTCAGTCCATACTCCATAATACCAGAACACTACATTTCCTTCTGTTTTTTAGGAGAGATCCTAACTGTGGTTAGTCAGTTGCTCAAAGCCTCTATTAAAATACACTTGGAATTTCAGCTAAGAATAATTTCTTTTTTAAAGAAATTATTAAGAAAGAGTCATCAGAAAAGATTTGTAAGAGTTGTCTGTGAAGGACTTCGAGATTCATGAACCTCAAGACTCCCGGGCACTGATGTCAGGACGGACGTCACAGTTGGCATAGTGGGGTTAGTCAAGTCTGTTAAAGTAGTGGGAGTGCTGGATGGACTCATGGAGGCATTGGATATTTCTGAGGCAGGACCTGATGGGGTCCCTGCTTGGAGGGTTGAGTCTGAAGTCTTATCCACCCCTGTGTTTTCTTGACGTAAGAGGTTCCGTCTGAATTTGGCTCGAGCATTTTGAAACCAAACCTGAAACAGTTTAATATAACAGGGCAGCATTTAAAGACCTGCAGAGTTTAAGCATGCAAAAGCATATTCACAAATTCATCAGTGCTGGAATTGGGAAAGGCGTTTTTACTGGTAACAGATAACAGTTCTAGCCATGAGAAAAGGCCTCTGCTTGCAGAATATTCCTTCTTCCCTGTCCTTCCATCCCTGCAAACAGTGTGCCCGGGCCAGGAGCGGGCTGGGCATGGAGGCTGGCAGGCTGAGCTGACTGCACAAGGTGTGTGAAAGGATGCTCAGAAATTTGGCAGCATGCAGAATCCCTGAGAGCCCTCGGTCTCAGCAGCACTGGTCTGGGTGAGGCCAACACCGCGCACCTGATGAGCGCAAAATCAGGAGTTTCCCCCTGGTACCTCACATCCATCTGCCAGCAAAGTGCTGCTGGCACAGCCCAGGGCACCCTGCCTTCCCACGGGCTCCTGCTGCCCCCGGAGCTCCCTCACATCCCTGCAGTGCTCCCCTCTTTGCAAAGGACTGGCCTTCTTTCTTGCTCTTCTCTTATTCTTTCTCAAATGCTCCAGCTTCCTTTGCCTACGCCTGTTTCCTTTATCAAATGTTTTCAGCAGTGTTATAATGTTGAGAAAGGGTATTAAAGACCTACATTACACCAAAAATTGTGATTTCAGTAGCAATAGCAACAGCACAGAATTTTCTCCTACTTCTTGCATTCTTTGCTTATGTGAGTGAAGGATGGGGAAAGTGAGTGTGTGGGACTCCTGAGGACACAGCAGCCCGTGCAGAGACTGCTCCTGGCCCTGGAGGTGTCTGACCCTGCTGCGGGATGGGCTGGAAGGAGGAAGGGAAGGGAAGGGAAGGGAAAGGGAAGGAGGAAGGGAAGGGAAGGCAAGGCAAGGCAAGGCAAGGCAAGGCAAGGCAAGGCAAGGCAAGGCTGTGGGGTTGTTCCAGGGGCTGCTCCACTGCTCCCATGGGCAGCTCAGGCCGTGCACCTGGAAGGGCATGGCAGAAATAACCACCCCGACACACAGAACTGGAAGAATCCTTCCAGAAGGACTTGTCTCACATCAATTACACAATTCCTTCAGGACTGAGGAATAAACAAAATCATTGGGAAGTGTTTAGTGGGTTTCTGTCCAACTGTATCAGTACAAGGCTGAGCTATTTCAAATCAAAGGGGAAGATACAGACCAAAACTGCCAGTGGAAAATGAGAAGCAGCTGCAGGAGCCTCCACTGCTGCTGCCACACTCCGGTGAGCGGGGCTGCATGCGTGGAGCTGGGCACTCAGCACTGAGGCAGAATTGGATTTACTGAGGGGAAAACATTGCACTCCCTCCTCAGTGATCTGTGGAGAAAATTCTTTGTCTCTACCAAGTCAAATCGGAATGAAATAACAAATCTGATAAGGAGTGTTGAAAATAAACACACTAAGAGGATTTGGATACTGAAGTTGATGGGATCATCACCTTAGATAACTTCATTTTCTGGTTTGTAACACCTCCATTGCTGCATCTGTAACATATTAGCTGTGTGAACAGCTTCTGCTAAAAACAAATTTTTAAACCAATTTTGCTCATTCACACAGCTACCTGGAGACACTTAGGTTCTCTGAGTTTCACTAAGAGGTAAGTGGAGGAGGTACATGGAGGATGTAACACCACAAAGCAGACTATGTTCACTCACTGCACACACATTGTGATGACTCTGCTGTAATTAACAACTGTTCAAAGAGATGTTTAATGAATGGGGGCTCAGGAAGAGCCTGCAGCCTAAAGCCAACCTTCACTAAAGGGCAGCATAGGTCCCCACATGGGATGGAAATATTTTAGCCTTGTTTAGTACTGGGAACTGGACCAGCAGAGTCCAAATGCATGCAGTGATTTCTGTAGGATTCTGGTAGTGACTTTACTGGGGACTGATTCAAGAAAAAATAAGTGGTGTACAAGACACACACTGAAAAAGGATGCTTTATGTTCCTGAAGCATCAGGACAGCATCCACAGCTTGGGCTGTGGATAATCTTATTCCAGACACCTGGGGAGAGAAGAGGTACACACCTACAGCTAACACATCCCACCTCCTCGGGGTCACCTACCTTCACCTTCCTTTTCTGAACTCACACACAGAAAGGTCAGTTCCCCAGAGAGCAGCATGTATGCCAGTTATGTTAGTTAGCTCAATTAGCTGGAGCTATTAATTACTAATGATAGCTTACAATAAAGGGCTTGTGTTCCCCATCTGTAGTGCAAGAGATATATAAATTAAACTGCAAATGTAAACTCAAATTGGAAGGAAACCAAATAAAAATAGGTGTTAAAACATAAATAAGTTTGCTGTGTTTGAATGTGGCTTCTTTGAGTGTGCATTACAAAGACATTGAAGGAAATGCATTCTGAGGAGCAGAGTGTTACATTTCCAGCCATCCCAGCACTGGACATGTGCAGCTGGTGACAAATTGTATATAAAGCAAAGACATCAGCCAGGGCTTCCAACTCCAGTATCACAGAACATTTAGAAAACCCTCAAATTCTCTGCTCCTCTACAAAGTCCCCTCATCACACAACATGTGGGGCTGTCTCTGCAGCAAGGGCACTGCTGCTGTTCCCTAAATCACCAGGAGCTCAGCTCTGTGTGTTTAGGAAGTACACCTTTCTCCTGATCTGTGCCCTGCATTTCCTCTTAGAATCAATTCTGTGAAATGTGTCCACAGAGCGGGATCCCTCAGCAGCTGAATGGAGATGTGAGCGCACAGAAAGTGCCAGAGCTCACAAACACCTGCTGGGGAGTGTGGCAGAGCTCTGGCTCCTGCCAGGTGTGCCCCTACACCTGCAAACACCTCTGGATGTGGGACAGGCTGGTGCTAGTGGCGCTTGATTCCATCAATAGTGCCAGTGAATCACTTTGTGTTCGATCAGTGACACAGATGGATGCCAGCCTCCCTGCCTCCAAAGAATTGACAAGTGACACTGTCTCAGTAACCAGCATCAGGATGAGCTTTCCCAGCAAAGAGCAACCTTAAAACTCATATATGTGAACTTAATTGTCACTCACAGGTAGAGATAAACCAACTGGGCAGAAAGGTTCTGAAACATCCGAAATACTAGTTTGTGTTTTTATGGCCCAAATTAATTTTCAAACAAAACATCCATGACTAGAGAGTGCTTGTAAGAGGTGGGAAAACTCAAGTGATACCAAAGTGTCACTCCATTCTCTAGAACTGCCTCCAACAGCATCATGCTCAGGGAACCATCCCCACCACCAACTATTGCCTTCCACCACTGCAGCTAAAGGAGTCTGGACATAAAGGAGTATTTAACTCTGAGAGTAAAAGAAGTGAAACACCAAATACCAAAATAATAACAAAACTTTGGTGGAATTGTAAAGTTTTGCAACAAACAAAAGAAGAATTTTAAAACTGCAAATTGTGACGTGTAAGACGAAATGAAGAAGCAGTGAAGCAAGGAAGAAGCTGAAGGAGGAAGAGAGGAGTAATGGGATGATGTCCAATTTTGGAGACAAGGAAATCTATTCTGAATAGGAAGAAACAGAGACAATAAATTGGAAAAAAGATGCAAGGAAAGACCCATTCAGTGAAAAGAGAGAGATGGAAATCAAAGTTGGTGTGGAGTGACAAGAGAGAACAGAAAGATAATGGAAAGCCACTTCCTAGACACTGATGTGCCGTTTCTCAGGTAATTCAGGTGTGAATTGGTATTACCAAAGTCTCTGAATTCTGAGGGTAAAACAGAGGAGAAGGGTCAGTCTAAGGACAGAGCAATGCAGTGAATGACTTCAGCCATGTGTGTGGTTTAAGGACAGCTGCTGTTCACCTGCCAGAGGAGTCTGTTCCTGCACAGCAAATCAGGCTCAGAAAAACAAACCCAATCCAGCTGTGATGACATAGCCAGGAGAAGTCATTACGTCCAGTTTGTCATTTTACAGGCAAGCCTACAAAAGCTTTGTTCCTTCTTCGGGCAGGTGTTAGCTCCGAGAGCTCCAGGATCCCTCCAGTGCATTCAGTTTTCCTCAGCAGTTGTCTCCTGCCCTCCACCTGCCTGTGACTTGTGAGCTGCCCACGATGCTTCCCAGGATGGGGCTCGCAGCCCTACCTGTCTCTAGGAAGGTCACAAATCCTTTTCCTACAATTAAGACCCATTTAAAACTTTCAGAAATAAATCCTGGAACGCCATGGCTCCTCTATGCCCAAGTGCTCATTAAAATTGACTTCTTGAGTCAGAACTATGAATTAAAATGCAGCTGAATCAACTAATACTGTTCCTTTTCCTTCCCACAATAGCTCAAATGGAGTATGTTCCCATGAGCAAGACAAAGTATTTTAAAATGCAGTTTCATTTCATTCTAAGTTACTAAACTATGTGTATAAGTTTTTGAAAAATTTAATTTACATCCACTTCAGTTATTAACGAAAATCCCTCCTCCTTGTCCTGATAAAATGAATTCAAACTGTTGATTAATTTCTACCAAAGGTAAGCATTGACATGTTTTCTGAATTTCTAAACTAAAAGCTCTCTATGTACAGTGAGCACACTAACTAAAATAAGTCACTTTTTTTGTACAGCAGCCTGGAAGCTAAAACATGCACCAGAATTAAAGAACTCCAGGAAAACAAGCAGAGCCCCAAACCTTCACAATTCTCATTAAATTTAGAACCCAAGTGATCTGCTTGAGAGAAACTGAAAAGAAATAACTCTTCTCATACTTTCTGGCAATTCACTTAGTCTCAGAGAAGGTATGAATGATTAAGGATATCTTGAAAAGCAGAAAAAGCCGTGGCTTTTTAAATATAAAACTGCTATTTTGATTACTTTCCAAGGCAAAGGACGGCTCTTACCTGAAGAACTCTTTTGGTGAGGCCAGTTTTCTGAGCTAGCTGTTTCAAGTCCTTGGCATCAGGGTTGTGGTTGATAGCAAAGTACGACTTCATTGTCCGGAGCTGGTGGTGTTTGAAGGACGTCCTCATGCGCTTGGTTTTCTGATTGCTGGGGTACTGCTGGTCTCTGTCCAGGTGGTCACCATCGTTCTCGTTGCAGCTCAAAGCTGAAGGCAACAAGAGGAAAAGGCCTGTAAGTCTCTTGCTCCACAACAAATACTGTTCCGATTTCCCCCAGTGCAGCAATTAAATGACACACTGCAGCAGGTACTGGCACAAGCCCTGCCCGCCTTTGCTCCATTTCATGGATTTGTAGAGCAGTTTAGTTTGGAAAAGCCCTCTGAGGTCATTGTGTCCTGCCATTAACACAGCACTGCCAAGGCCACCACTAACCCGTGTCCCCAAGTGCCACATCCACATGGCTTTGAGATCCCTCCTAGGACAGGGGCTTCACCTCTGCTTTTGGGGAAGTTTCCTGATATCCACCCTGACCCTCCCCTGGCCCAGCCTGAGGCCGTTCCTCTGCTCCTGTCCCTGTTCCCTGGAGCAGAGCCCGACTGTCCCCAGCTGTCCCCTCCTGGCAGGAGCTGTGCAGAGCCACAAGGGCCCCTGAGCCTCCTTGGCTCCAGGCTGAGCCCCTGCCCAGCTCCCTCAGCCCCTCCTGGGGCTCCATTCCCTGCCCTGGGCATGCCCAGCCCCTCAGTGTCACTCCTGGGGCTCCATTCCCTGCCCTGGGCATGCCCAGCCCCTCAGTGTCACTCCTGGGGCTCCATTCCCTGCCCTGGGCATGCCCAGCCCCTCAGTGTCACTCCTGGGGCTGCACTCCCTGCCCTGGGCATGCCCAGCCCCTCAGTGTCACTCCTGGGGCTCCATTCCCTGCCCTGGGCATGCCCAGCCCCTCATTGTCACTCCTGGGGCTCCGTTCCCTGCCCTGGGCATGCCCAGCCCCTCAGTGTCACTCCTGGGGCTCCGTTCCCTGCCCTGGGCATGCCCAGCCCCTCAGTGTCACTCCTGGGGCTCCACTCCCTGCCCTGGGCATGCCCAGCCCCTCAGTGTCACTCCTGGGGCTCCACTCCCTGCCCTGGGCATGCCCAGCCCCTCAGTGTCACTCCTGGGGCTCCATTCCCTGCCCTGGGCATGCCCAGCCCCTCAGTGTCACTCCTGGGGCTCCACTCCCTGCCCTGGGCATGCCCAGCCCCTCAGTGTCACTCCAGCCCTTGGGGTGCCCCAGCAGTGCCAGCACTGGGTGAGCACAGCCCAGGGGCCTCTTGCCCACCTGGGCACAGCTGGATCGTATTTCTGCCCCTTCCAGCCATTCCCTCACAATAACCAGCCTGCAAGGACCCTGCCCTTCCCCTCTGTGCCTTTTAAAATGTCAGCTCTGTTTCCTTTCCCCTCTGCTCCACCTCCACAGAACTCTTCCTCCACTTTCTGTGGGAGGACAGTAGCTGTCCTCAGCTCGGTAAAGGGTTTTACTGTACTTGGTCTCACCATCAATTGCACTGGAACACACAAAGAGAGCTGCACAATACACTCCAGTTAAATCTCAATGGAACAGACTAGTTAAAATCATAATTATTTCCTCCATCAAACTAAACCCTGTAGAGTACAAGGGAGACCATTAAATGAAACACTATAAAAGAAATAAAGTTTGTGGCTACCAGACAGCAAATTATGACTATAATCTGACTAGCTAAAGAAATCAAGCTGTTAATACAACATATTCACTGGCATGCCAAATGAAAAATCTTTTTAATTATTTATATGTTTATATTTCAATTTTTTTAGAAAAGTGTTTGCAAATACTAGTTTGAATTATCATTTCTGCCATATCCTTTTGAAATCGAGGAATGGCAGTGTTTGATACACGTGCAAAAATCAAGCTCAAGAAGGTCTTGAGAAAAGAACACTGTAAAAATTATCAAGTATTAAAGAAGTATTAAATATTGAATGCCAAGCAAAATAATCTTGTAGACCAAAAGTAGTTTTTCATTTATTTGTGCATACAGCAAACCATAGAAACCCTCTAAAAATAACATTAAGAACCGAGCTTAAATCCAACATAAAATTAGGAATATAACTGAAAATTAGCATTGACAAACTGTAGTTAATTAGCTTTTCCTGACCAAATATCTACAAGTCCCTCTACATTTCCTACAAGTTTTATGCTAAAAGTAATGAAAAATTGCTATCTCTGTTCCACACAGTGTGAGAAAAACAACCAAAAATTCTTTTGAATGGGAATTGTTGGTGAGTTTCTTAAACATGGAAACAGGCTTGTTTTCAATTGTCCACTATTGCTGTTTAATTACAACTGAGTAGCTCTCATGCACCTATCTGTATATGTTACCTGAATTCACTGTCCCATCAGTGGGTCTCAGCCCTAGTGAAAACACACACATTCTGACAGGCATGTATTAAAAACAGATTTAAAAAACACACGGATAATAAAATGCACAGATTTCTAAGTAAAGATGCATGCAGGTTCCCTAAGCAGGTTTGCAGTAGCTACAGTAGCTGCTTTATAATCCTCAGCCTTTCAAAACCTGCTAAAAAGCTGTGGCACAATACAGAGCAAGGCCTGCAAAAATTCAGCTCCAAGCCCAAAAGATATGCTCAAAGTGTCCAAAGCCTCAAACTCTCCTGTGTTTCTGTACTCCTATAATTTAAAAAGTAGCTAAGAAAATGGTGCTGTACATAGAAATGGGTGTCTGTGTGCGTGTGTGCGTGCATGTGCATACATTTGTATAAATCCTTTCCAGACCTCTGGATCTTGTGCCAAATTTTGGCCATAAGAAGCATTTCTGCTTGTTTTTCTGCAGCATGGAAAACTGCAAGCACCTGAATTTAAAAGGTGTAAGATACTTCGAGGGAGAGAGTAACAATGGAGTAGTAATGGAGCTGTTTGGGATGTAGCCAAATCTTGTTGGGTTTAAGATCTGGGACCTAGTTGCCCATCTGGAGTCATGGCATGTGCTCCAGCCTCCTTCACCACCACAATTCCTGATATAAAGAGCATGGGGATAAATAACATAATAATGCTCACAGAAAATTCTGCTATGGAAATGTAAAACCAAATCGTACTTGTTTTTAAAATGTACCCAAAGAATTTTAGATATTAGTAATGGAAAAGACCTTTGTGCGTCATCTTAGAGGCTTTTGAACCCTCCAAGAAACAACAAGACAGACATAGGAGGAAATGCATCAAAATATCTGTCTGCAGGACTGAGGTCTGGTTCCTGTTAATGTGCAACAAAACAAAGCCTAGGGCTGCAAGGAGCTGGATTTTAATGTGTCCCATAGAGAATGAGATACATTCAGAATCCAAGGATATAAAACTGATTCTAAACCCTCCCAGAATGGAATGAGGGTGTCAGCTTTTCATCAAACCCTGATGGGAAAAGGAACAACTTACTCTGGGAATTTCTCAGCATTTTTACCTCATTATCTACTAAGTAAAAATAGTATTAAAATGACAGTAAGCATGTACCACTTGAGAGTGGCAAAATGTCCTTGTCTAGGATGGAAGTTGCAGCACAGATTTTGAAAGTGCACGAGGGCGTGTGCCGCTCGCTGTCTTGTGCAAGCGGTTTGGCTGCTCCCAGGCATCACCCAGTAGGACATAAATAGTCCTAGCTGGTGCCAATTCCCCTCTTGTATTTGGTTGTGGTGCCTGGCACCATCCCCAACAGGCTATTTTATTCAGTCTAATATTATCTGCATCTCTCACAGAATCTGCAGTGTCCATGGGTGTTGCAGGCACAGATACACGGAACGGGCCAAGGGTGTAAGTGGAGATTTTAAGAGCTGAGGAGTTTCTGCAAAAGGCATCAGGGTGTAAAACTAACACTGTACATGCTCCTCACGCAACCCTCTGTTTTTCAGGCACTGTCTTCCCTGTTCTTTTGTGGTGTCCTGTGTATCTCCCAAAGGAATTGCTGAACTATCCATATGTAACATTTCCATTCCATTGCAGTATCTCAGGCTCCTGCTGGGATTTCAGAAATACAATTGGTAGAATTCCAGTCGAATAGAGGAGCCTTAAATTAATGAGTGTTTCACTTCTATTTTTTGATAAAACAAATTCTGAAGCAGTGCCAAGTCTCTTTTGTGACCCTAGAACATTTCTAAGGCCTTTCCCCAGACCCCACAGCCCAGGCACTGCCCTCCCCACGTCCGCTGGTGCAGCAGGGGCAGCACACACACCCTCAGCCCATCCTGGCCACAGGATGGTGGTGTCCACAGGCAGCATCACTGCATCCCTACAGACTAAGAGGAAAACATTTTGTTTTGACACTGGTAGCCAAAATACCCTTTGCAGATTAATGCATAACACCTCCCTAAACCCAGCAACAGGAGCATAGAGCAGGCTGTGCTGGTGCTTTTGTAACAAAGTCTGTTAGAGGGGGAGAACTTGGGAACATTGCTTCACCCTCAGATCACCAGAGCCCCCCATGGCTTGGGACTCGGGGCAAAGTGTGTGCTTAGCAGTTACTAGGTTGCTAAGGTTATGGCACATGAAGATGAGAAAGAGAAATTTCCTTTGGGGGAAATTTTGTTCTTAGTAGGTTGTGCTTGACATGTTAGATTACGCCAAAAGAAAGAAAACTAATCCTGATTCTGAAAGAGTGATGAAACAAGAGACACGTTGTGTGTGCATTATCTCTCAATAGTGGCTCAGGAACATACACCCCTTTCCTTCTGTAATCGGAGTCAAGGGGGTGTTTTAACCTCCTGCTGCCTGGAGAGGGAACTTGTGATTAACTAGACCAGGCAGGGGTGCAGCCGCATCTGTTGTTCGGTTCGGGGCACGTAGAGGACTTTGTGGTACCCTTATCCTCAAAGGGGACAGGGGTGGGACAGAGCCCTCAGAGTGGTACTTGGGACAGGAACAGACATGGTCTTTCTCTTTGGAGGAAGGAGAAGATACAGATTCCTGACATTCTCACCACAGGCATTAGAATGGGTGAAGCTGTGGCACTGGGAGCAGGCAAGGTACCCCCGGCTGCTTCTGAGGTGCCTGGCAGCACTAAAAGGAGCGTGTCTCTGCCAAGCCATGGAGCAACAGACACAACAGCGCTGCCTCAACCTTGACATTTCAAGAAGTGTTTCTGAGGAGATAAAGCCAGTGAGTCTTAAGGAGCCCAGGCCGAGCATCGCAAGGCCAGGACGGAGGAGAGCAGGATTAGAGCCCTCTTCCTCCGGCCTTCCCCGGGCGCCTCGGACAAAGGGGCTGCGCGTCCCGGTGCCCCTCGGGGCCGCCCCAGGCCGGGGCCCCGCGGCCGCCGTGGCCCCGGGGGGAGCGCGGCCGGGCCGGGAGAACAAAGGGGCCGGGAGGGGCGGCCGGGCCGGGCCCCGCGGGAGGAACCGCCGCCAGGGCTTTTCCCCTCAATTAAGCCAGCTGAATGGCGCTGAATGGCCGGTGCGAGTGCGCGGTCAGTCCCTGAGCGCCGCGATTAACCCGGGCGGCCCCGGCCGAGCCGGGCTCCGCGCTGCCCGCCCCGCCGGGGGAAGGGGCTGCGGCGGGCCCGGCTCCCGGGCCTGCCCAGGGACATTGGCGCTGCCCAGGGACATTGGCGCTCCCAAGGGACACTGGCGCTGCCCAGGGACCCCGGCCTTGCCCAGGGACGCCAGGCCTGCCCAGGGACACTGGCGCTGCCCAGGCACCCCGCTCTGTCCAGAGACCCCTGATGCTGCCCAGGCACCCCGGCTCTGCCCGGGGATCCCGGCCCTGCCGCCCGCGGGCCGCTCCCGGGGCCCCGCTCGCCCCTCGGGGCGGGAGCGATGCCCGTGCCCTGCCCCGGCCCCGACCCCAGCCCAGCCCCTGCGCCTGCCCCGGCCCCGACCCCAGCCCCAGCCCCCTGGGGAGGAGCCAGATGCGCCCGGGGACCCCAAAGGTGACCACAGCCAGGGAGGAGGCAGAGAAGGGGGAGAAGCAAAGAGAGGGGGGGAAAGGGGTAAGCCCTAATTTTCCCTAGGAAATCTCTGCAAGACATTCCATATTAAGCCGCGATTCCCGTCTGCTCGCTCTGTCACAGTAGTCACAGGGAAGCTTCTTGTGAGCTTTTAGTCCCAAGGGAAAGGAGGAGGAAAGAGGGATTCGCTCTTCAAAACTTTCCGGGCTTTTCGCATTTTTGTCAGGGAAAAAAACCCAAACCGCTTTTGACACAGCCACTCGAGGGGTCAGCTCCAGGCGTACCGGCGCTGCCCCGAGCCCTGCCCGGAGCCTCCCCTCCCATCCCCGGCAAAGAGCCGCCCTCAGCCCCGTCCCCATCCGCCGGGACATCTACCCCGCCTGGATGCTCCGTCACCCGCTCTGCGAAGCACGAGGCATCTTCCTGCTAGCAAAGGAAGGAAGTGTTTCTTAATGTCTTGGCTGTTTGTACAGATTATGGGTATTTTATCAGCCCGTCGTGCCCCAAGTTTGCGCAATACATCTGTCATTTTCCAGGATATTTTAGTGTCTTAAAGCCAGACTAGATACAAATGAATAAAACATAGCAGACTGTGGGAGGTTTGGGGTCTAATTCACAAAGGGAGTATTCAGAATTCTTTACAGGTGCTTCTGTGTTCAGCAAGCTTTCAGCCATTGATTTACTGACCTAAAAAACCCATCAAACTCCATTCCAACAAGTGAAGGAGGAAATTATGATCACAGGAACACACTTAAAGAAAAAAAAGAGAGAGAAAAGAAAAGAAAGAAAAAGAAGTCTTTTTGAAGTTTCAGCATCCTTCTAAGCTATTTTCCACTTGTCAGGCTCTATCCACATCTAAACCCATCATCCCCCTGCAA
Source organism: Zonotrichia leucophrys gambelii (assembly GCF_028769735.1). Lineage (NCBI taxonomy): Eukaryota > Metazoa > Chordata > Aves > Passeriformes > Passerellidae > Zonotrichia > Zonotrichia leucophrys. The sequence continues at coordinate 1,180,230 of NC_088186.1, forward strand.
ACGGAGTCTCGTTTAAGTAGGAAAAGAAAAAAGAAAAAAGTCAGTCTAATTCGTGTTGCAGATGAATATTTGCTGCAATTTACAAAATTATTTCAGTCTCGACTCTGCCAAGTTTATGGGTCCCCCTTTTCCCACCAACTCTGGGTTTAGATTTATTTACACAAAGTATTCTACACAAATCACCAGGAACAAATCCCTTCAGATGACAACATTATGCATTTGTAGTGCACTTCTGAGAAGGAAATTACAAGTTCCACTAAAAATAAAAAGAGAAACTATCACATTTTTAGATGGTTTATCTTTTAAAGGTACAAAATCCAAGGCTTTGCAATAATTTACTGGTTTGTGGAATTTTACATCAACGAGTAACCCAGTCTGATTTCCAGGATCAATGGCACTTATTACCGCATAAATTAGTCGATTATAGGTCTAGTAAATAGTTAAGTAGATAAATAGCTTAAGCGAAGAAGCCAAGGGTTACTCAAAGAAGATCTCTAAAGTTTCAGTAGCACGCTCTAAACAAGCACTAAAAGTCAGACGGCAATTCTTTTGTAAACGAATTTTTCAAAATGCAGTTAAAGGCGGTTTATTTAGGAAGTCAGGGAGCAGTGGGACTTTCTCGGGCTGTGCTCCCATCCAGGACAGATGCCGCTGATTCGGTTTACAGGTCCTTTGAATCTGAACATCTGCCCTGCACAGGGAGACAGCGGAAGGACAATTAAAAGCTAATCCCTCCGAAAAGGAGACGGTTTTTAACGGGAAAAATGTATATTTTATGCATGTTTTAAAGCTGAACTGTTACTCGCGAGAACACTACATCCACCTTTCATCAACCTTCACCACTGGGACCACTACTGCTTTTTGCACTACTTCCAAATTATTCAGCAATTAGTTCAACCAATAATAGCTGGCAAATTCGTTCCCGAGGTGCGTTTGGCGGTTAGAGATGCGCCTTTTCTCCCTGCCGCTTTCAGCACAAACCGCCCCATTTCGTCGCTGTTGTTACTCCCTTCGGGCGCAAAACAGCCGCAGCCCCCCGGTCCCGAGCTGCCTCCCCCGGCCCGCAGCCCCAGCTCCCCGCCACCCCTGCACTTCTCGGTGTCCCCCGCGCCTTCCTCCCCGTTCCTCCTCCTCCTCCTCCCGCCCGGCGCAGCCCGCAGCTGTCGGGGCGCGCAGAGACGCGGCTCGGAACGAACCGCAGCAAACTTGGCCTTTACCGAACGCCCTCTCCGGGAAAGAAGGACACGGTAAAGGCAAATCTGTGCCCTACGGGACACGTCCGAAGCAGGCAGGTTGGAAGAGAAACCAGTTTGAAACAGTTCGGGACGAGCGGAGAAGCACAGAGGGCACCGAGGCACAGAACGACGCAGGAAAACGAGTTCGGTGCCAGGGTCTGGCGGGACGGCCCGAGCGCCCGGCTATGCAAACGCCGGAGACGGGGCAGCCCTCCTCCGCCTCCAAGTCCTCCAATAAAACCAACAGCTAAGGATTTTGTTTTGTCCAAGCATTTTTTCCCCTTTGCATACAAGCAGCCCGCAAGAAGCCCCCGGGATGGCAGCCGTTCTGGCGGCAGCCACACGGAGAAGTGGAGCGAGGGGCAGAGGGGAGCGGGGATGGGGGGGAGGGGGGCAGGAGGTTGCTCGAATTCCTTTGCCTGTAAAATTACAGTGCTGTGGCGGTGGGGAGGTTAAACGAGGAAACACGTCGGAAAGTTTGCTGCTGGATCCAGAGAGCCCCGGCTGCTGCCAGGCTCGCTCCCGTCCCTCCTGCGCTGGGCTCGGTTCAGAGGGGATGCTGCGAGTTTCCCGACTCTTCTTCGAGTCACCTCTCATGAACAAAACTCCAGCCCCCGAGTGAGCAGGCTCTGTGCTGCCCGCAGACACCTGCTGCCCGCGGCCCCTGCCCGGGCACAGCCAGCCCCGCCGCCCCGACCGCCTCCCTCCAGCCCCTGGGAAACGGCCGCCTCCTCTCTCTCTTTCCTTCCAAAGCTTTGGGGTGCAAGAGCTCAGGACAGGGCTGAACAATTCACCCGTCAGCAGCTTTAGAGTGTAGCCACTAAAGAAAATTCACGGGCCTCTGAAGTGCTAACTTAAAATCTCTGGTTTCCAGATTTTATTTCAGGCTGCACTCCCCCTTCTTCCCCCCCTTAACCAGATGACCTTGCTTCAAAACATTTTATTTCCAGCTGAAGTGAAAAATGCTAACATATTAGCTTCTGTAATTGCAGTTTGACAGCACTTGATCTCAATAATTATGCTGCAGCTAAACTATTATTAACAGTTTAAGCTAAAATAAACGGAAATCCCCCTTTGGAAGTGAACAGAAACAGACCATTTGAACTGTTCTGGGGGAAGGGTCTCTTACCTGCATTGTAGGCTGCCAGATCTGCTCCAGGCCCCGGGCTTTTTCTTTTCCTGGGTCTCCCCTTCTGGACAGTCCCCACGCCATTGTAATAAGGCAGTCCCAAAGTGTTGGCAGAGCCCGCTCCCAAAGCCGGGCCCTTCCCAGCGGCTACATCCGAGTGATTGAAATGCACCTGGTACTCCCCCTGGATGAGAGTCTCGAAATGGAGGCGGCAGTACACCAGATTGTCCTTCATGCCAAAGTGATCGCCAGTGGTCAGCATCTTGTTGCAAGTGGTGCAAGTGAAGCAATTTAAGTGATATACCAAATCCCTGGCCCTCATGACCATCTCGGAGGCAGAAATCCCCAGGTGACACCTCGCACATCTCTGCACCGAAAACCTCCTGCAAAACAGAAAGGCCAGAGGAGACGGTGAGAGGCGCATTCCCCCCACCCCGTCCTTGGCCGGTTCTGCCCGGAGGCGGCAAAGGGCCGCGAGCCCCGGGGCGGCCGCCTCGGCCGGGGCAGCGGCACAAAGCCGGGACGTTTGCGGAGCCCAGCCGGGCGCGCATCCCGGGACAGAAGCGCGGGAGTCTCCGTCCCGTTTCCCACCTCGCAGCGCAGCTCCCGCCCCACCAGACCGCACCAGGAAAGGCACCGGCCCCCGGGCCGCCAATGTGCCCGCACTCCCGGGCCGCAGGAGGCACCGGCGGCGGGCCCCGGCCCCGCACCCAGCACAGGAGGCCGAGCAGGGCACGCCTGGGGAAGGCCCCAAAGCAGGCTGGGGGGAAGCCGTGCCCGGGCCGTGCCCCCCTCTCGGCAGCACGGGACTCATCCTCCCCAGCAGTCTCCCTCCCCAGGGGGAGGTTTGGGAGCTCGCAGCCGGCCCCACGCGCGCCCACGGGTCCCGTCCGCAGTGCCGCCAGGACGGGCTCTGTTCCGGGGGCAGCGGCGGGCAGTGCCCCCGTCCCGGCCGGCGGCCAGGGCAGGCTGTACCTGTAATAGTCCTCCTTGCAGTAGATGCTGCCGTCCTTGCTGAAGCAGGTGAGCTCGGACTCCAGGTTGAGTTTACATTCACAGCACTTCAGGCAGCGCATGTGCCACTGCTTGTCCACAGCCAGGAGGTAATAACGGTCGGAGATTTTACCCCCGCAGCCGGCGCACAGGGCAGCCCTGTCACTGCTGATGGAAGGCATGGTCTGCTGGGGAAAACAATTACAGACCGTTAGCGAGAGGGAGAAACTCTTGGGCACGGCTGGGGTCCCCCCTCCCTCCCCTGGCCGGCCGGGCCCGAGCTGCCGCTCCCCGGGCAGAGCAGCGGGGGCTCCGAGCCCGCCACCCCGCCCGGGCCGGGCCCGCTCCCCAGGGTCCCGCCGCACCCCACCTTCCCGGGAGGAGGCGGGGAGGCGGGCGAGACAAACCCAAAACCACCCTGGCTGCTAGGGAAGGCGTCCAGACCGGACCCAGAACTTTTTTTTTTTCTGGTGGATTTTCCAGTCTCAAACCAAGAAAAGGCGCTGTTCAATAAACGGGCACAATAATAATAGAGCAGGGCAAATTACAGATAGATCATTTTAAAATTTAGAATTACGGATATATTGAGAGTGTCTGCCTAGTTAATGCTGTGTGAGTGCGTGTATGTGGAGCGTGTCTCTGTGTGTATTTTCCTAGCTATAAAATTCCGAATGAATTACGATCAAACCCCCGGTAGTCACAGAGCTGCAGACACAGCTCTCTGCAAGCTGGTTCCAAACAACACGGATCGCGATCTGCTGTGACCCAAAGCGCTAAAGGGATCAGTAAATAAAGCTGCGGAGGAGATGAGCGTTACTAAATCCGAGGTGCAGAATGTTTAATCAGGAAAACGAAATAGTGGGAAACGTGCAGGAATGAGAGCGGGTTAAAACCAAGAGAGCACATTAGATTATGCTAGGATAAACTTGGAAGCAATAAAACTAAATATAAGCCCTATATAATTTAATAGTTTAGTGTCAAATCGCAATCCAGTCAAAACCCTCAAAAAACCCCAAATTCATACATATCCTGTCAACTTCTACCGAACAAGAAAGAGGGAGAAATATCGGAACCGTGTAAGCATGCTTATTTATTTCAGCAGGCACCTCAAAACAGCGTTCGGGAGAGGAGGCTCGGGCGGAGCAGCGTCGGTGGCAGACCTTGCAATCCGCCGCTTTCCATTTCGCTCCCAACTTACTCTTACCCGCTTTGCACAAAAGCCCACGGCAGATTGTTCTTGTGCACGAGCACCCGAAACATTTCCTTACAGCTGTGCCCAACACGCAGTTTGTTTTGGTTCGGGGCGGGGGAGAAGTTGTTTGTTTGCTTTTACCTCCTCTAGAGCCTTAAATCCTCGCGCAAAGCAAAAGCAAAGACAGCTAATCGGAGGAAATCGAAAGGAACCGAGGCTGATTTTCCAGCACATGCCAAACCCATTGCTTTCATCCTGTGCTTGCGGGGATCACAAAATCCCATCTCTGTGAGCGCTCCCGTTTGCACCGCATCATTCCCACTAGGAGAACTCCACTCAAATAAAGCCCTGGCACTCCACTGGTGTTAGTCACAGGAACCCACCGGTAGCTTGTTTCTTTAAGGCATTAACTGAACTCCGAGCACGGATCGTTTTATAACCAAAGTAGTTTCTTGTAAATCCACTTTAAATTAAATAACGATTTTTTCTACTTCGCTCTTCCAGTAACAAAAATATTCTGCGGTCTAGAAATGGAATTCAAGGATCTAGTATTCCAACCCACTATTTGTTACATACACACGTGTATCCATACAGATTATATACATATAAAACTATCACGCCACAATATTTATTCCAGCAAAGATCATTGGATGTTGTGTAATTGTACGGAGAAATATCAACTTTTTAAAAGAAAACCAAAACCATTTAGATTAGAAATCGCATCCCACCCTTCCAGTACAAAGGCCGTTCTCCAGACGGTGTTTCAAGATTAAATAGTCTCACTGTCACCTTTAAGCAAATTTCATATAACATTACAAGAAAGAACACATACAGATGAAGTTTGAAAACCTGAAAACGGATCTTCCTTGCATACGCCTGTATCAGTTTACAAGACAGCATTTAATAAACGTACGAGATAATCTCACTTCAGAATTGTAATTTCTTAAAAAAAATAGTATACATAAATTGCTAAATCACTTTAGACACTTCGAAAATTTCGTCCACTTTGCCAGCTTAACGCTGGTTAGACGGATGCATCTTTTAAATTATCTAAATGTATTAATATACAAGGTCTACGCATCAGCAGACAAGATGAAATGTGGTAAAGTTATAAAAATTCCCATCCATCCGTCTTCCTGAGGCATATCTTCTAGTTCTGTTTGCCATGTTTACAAACCCACATATTAAAATTATTTTTAAAACCCATAACTTAAAGACACTAGAGTATGGTTTTTTCTTCTTAAATAAATGCTATAAAGACTATCTCCATGAAGGCATCCTACCTGAAAAATTACACAGGATTGGATTCTTTGGTGTTTGTGTTTCCATTCTGCAGACAAAAAAATTTGCTGTGCCAAAATGTTACCGGTATAAAACCACACTTTGCCTCTTCCTAAAAACTTTGGAAGGCCGGACAGGCTGGGGGAAGGGAAGGAGTTCTTGGACGCTACCAAAAGGCTGGTCTATCTGTTTTCTCACAAGAGCAGTACCGTTCATTTCACCCAAGCGTTACTATTACTATGCATATTATTAATAATTAACAGTTTCATGCCTTTCCCCACGGTTTCATTTAATCTTTTGGGGTGCCTTTATGCTTAATTTTCTTCTGATTTAGTATTTTGCATTCGCTTCGCCCCAGTCTGTTATTTTAGGGGAAAAGCTGTATCTGCGAGGGGTTTGGCATGTTTAGGGGGGTGCATGACTCTCCCATTCCTTCGGCTCCTACCGTTTCCGTCTCTCCCCTGTCTATAGCCGAGCTGATGGCCGGTGCTTCGCTTTTGGTTCTCCGATCCATCTCGTCGATGACCCCGTGCATCTCCGAGCCGGAAAGGCTGTGGAAAAGCATCGCTGAGGAAGCAGAGGAGGAGGGCCCGAGTTGCTGTTGCTGCTGACAGTTGTCGGGGTCCCTGCAGGAGCCCAGAACTTGCATTAACCGGAGCCCTCCCCCATGCATCTAGCACGGCCGCCCCGTCTCTCCTTGGGCACCGGGTTTTTCCCGGCAGAGCTCTCCGGAGCGCGGCGCAGGCACTGATCCGAGGTTTCAAGGGACGGGGTGCAGAAAAGGCGGGCGAAGGGGATGAGGGAGAGGGGATAACTGGTGGTGTGAGCTTCGGGGCTTGGATCTAGTCTGTTGCGCGGCCCCGGCACATCTCTCTAGGAGGCTTCTTCAGTGCGGGGCTCATTGCCCCAGGTGCAGTCCCAGGCTTTATGCTCTGGCCCAGCTGGCAGAAGGCTGGGCAGGCTTACGGTTGGGAGGGATTAATAAATAGTAGAAATACAAAAAAAAATTAAACCATCTTCGGTGAGAAATAAATAAGAATTAGAAAAAAAAATTACGACAGGCCCCTTACATCGTACTGTGCGAAATTTAGAGGAGGAAAGCAAGGGAGAGGGAGGCTGCAGCAGGCGGAGAGCAGGCTGGTGCTGCAGGAGGCTGGGGCGGATGCCCACCGTACGCACTCACAGTCCAGAGGGCTGGCAGCGGCGGCAGCTCAGGGGCAAAGTTTGCTCCTTCCCCCGCTCCTCCCCCAGCCCGCTGGAGCTCATTGGGAAAAGAAAAAGCCAAGGGGAAGGAGGAAGAGTTGGACGGGCACCAGATGGGACGGGCACTGGCGGCCCCCCTCTGTCCTTAAAGCGGCGCGGCCCGCGGGGCCCGGGGCGGGAGCGCAGCCGGAGCGGAGCCGCCGCGGAGCTGCGAGCGGCGCGTCTGCAGCGCGGGCACCGCGCGGGGCTCCGCGCCTTTTCTACAGCCCCTCTGACATCATGTCCTGCCCCGCCGCCATTGGCTGCGCCGCGCCCGGGCCGCCGGCATGTGCTCGGGGCCGGGCGGTGTCCCCGCGCTGTCCCCGCGCTGTCCCCGCGCTGTCCCGCGCACCGCCCGCGCTGCCGCGCCCCGCTCGCTCCGCGGGCTCGGGAGCCGCCCGGCCCCGCGCGGGCCTCGGCCTCTGCCGCCCGGTGACCGTCGGCGACGCGTCGGGCCATGGCGCCGGAGAGGCGCTGGGGCACAACTTCTCCAGCGCGCGAGAAGGAGGCGTTCTAGAGTCTGTCTCACGATACCCCAAACAATCACGACCAGTTGAATGCACCCAATAACTCTTCGTTATGAAAAAAAATCACTGTTAGAATATAACAACTGGAGTCGCTCCGGTTTGTGGAGCCTTCCACAAGCCAAGGCCTCTTGCATCTCTGATTTCCAAGTAGACTGTAAGAAAACCAGGCCAGGAAGGTCTCTGAACTTGAGGAAAAGCTTCAGAAACTCTCCAGGAAAAACAAAGAGTGCACAGGGAGACTGTTTATGGTGTCTAAATATTTACCCAGGAGGTGGGTAGTAAGGAAGGGCTAATTAGTATTAAAGATGTCAAATATCGCACTTCTAATTATGTTAGCAAAGGTAGCACACGGAAGGTAAATCTGACTGCACATCTGAGATCATGAGACTCGCTGCCTCATCCGTGCCTATGAATTATTACATCACTCTGCCCATTCCCATCAGGTGCTGTTTTCTGACAGAGCGATTTGCCTCTTACAGGTGTAGTGCAGTTAAGATTATCCTTGCTAAAACTGCAATTCTTCTGTTTATAGCCCAACTTTGCTGGGTTTATACATTCCATTCTTACAATAACTGATGCTTTTTATCATCTTTTTGTTGAGATTGCTCTGAGTAGTTAAAGTCATTTGCATGTCACAGAGGAGAACAAAGTGTCTCTTGTGGAAATGCATATGAAATAGCCACAAGACCCCTCAAGAAACCATACAGAATGCAAGCTAATTTGGCATCTGTGGGAACTATCCAAAGTCTGTCCTAAAATCAGACGTTGGAAACAATGGAAGTTCATGTTTGAATTCAGATTAGAATCCTGCAGCACCAATAGTGGCTCTGTGTAGCATTTATCTGGATAAAATCATCTTGCCCTTCTCCGTAGAGTTGCGAGAGGTTTCCCAGCCCCGTCTGTGCTGGGAGCTGTGCCTCCAGGAGCAGCTGTGGATCATTGCTCACCGGACAGCACGGACCCGAGGTGGGACAGCGCTGGCTCCCCTCTGCTCGAGCCCTGCTGCAGAAATCCTTCTCACAGCTGGGCACGCGCTGCCCTCACACATTCTAATACCAGATTCAGTTCCTATCACCGAATTGATTACGCACTTTTTGCAGTCAAGAAAGGTCATGGATTTGTACACTCTATCTGACACAGCTAATTATCAAAAAGATTTTAGGTATTTAACAGAATTAAAGTACAGTATTTTATGTTACAGAATTGCCTCAGTGGATGGAACCAATAATACGAAGAGCACGCTGAAAAAGTATGGCACGGCCTCCAGTTCACAGGGTATCTCTGATTATCTTCTAATGGATATACAAACACAAGAAGACATCCAACCCTTGCTACCAAAACACAAGGAGAGTAACAGAATGTAAACATAAAGCTGCTAATGTACACACTGACACATGAATGGCATTTACATTGTTCAGAATAAAATCAAGGATACTTTCAAATAATGAGCCACAGAAAAATTGCTGGAGCAAAATCGTCTTCAGAATAAAATGCAGGCTCATTTGAAATGAGAGTTTTTCATTTAAAAATGGTGCAGCTAATAATAAAGTCTTTTAACCTGTATTTTGTTATAGGTGACAGGTGAACAAATCACAGGTCTTGAGTTTCTCTACCCTGCCTCTCTTGGTAACGTCATCTCCAGTACCATCTGCTACCTACCAGACAAACAGACCAACCACATAATGAGGTACCAGCTTCCACCCAGCTACCGTGACTAAATCAGAACAAAAGATTCAACGCCTCCTTCAACAAAGGAACACAAGTCTAAGCTGTCTTTGCTAATTGCTGGGTTTCAGGTTGTCTGTTACAGATTTTAAGTGAGCTACAAACTTCCATCAAATACTTATAGCTGTTGGATAAAGATGCTAAGAATAAAAGATAAATGGAAGCAAAAGGTAAGAGAGAAGAGAAGAAAGCTTAGAAAATAAGCAACTACTTATGGTAATTTAAAGACTGTGGAATAATATAAACATGAAAGACCAGGGGGCAGAGTGATTGATATCTCATATGTTTTCGATGCCCCTACGGTTATTAGACTGCAATATATGGGAACATACAATAAACTATGAATTAAAATGTAATTGTAGCTTCAGGCATCTTCTTCATTGTCTGCTGTGGTGTTATGTCTTCATGCACCGTGATTGACAAGGTGTAATTAATCATCTTACTCAGTTGTAAATATGGGCACCCTTCACAGTAGGCATCAGGAAGTGTGTACCAGCAAAGGAAGCAATAGTTGACGCTGAGATACCATTAAATCAAAATCAGAATGCCTATATGTTCAGAAATGTGTGTTTGGTGTGATGCTGTTATGGTTTATTTCTAAAATACTGTACCAACAGATTTACTTGATTTGCAAGTTAACTACAACATTAACCGGTTTTATATATTTTGTCTCTTCTTCATTTTTATAGGCAATGATGTTGTTCTCCTAAAATGTGAGCCAGTTTGCTTCCTGTCAGCAAGTGGAGCTCAGCTCAGCTCTTCCTCTCCCCAGGTTGCTGCACACAGACCAGCAGCTCCGGGCTCTCACTTGAAATGGTTCGGGCAAATTATTACTCCATTCATGGATCACCTTCTGCACTTCTTATATACTGACTTAGACACTTTGGGTCATTTGAAAATGAAAGAGAATAATGAAATCATCCTAACCAGGAACACTGTTCCATTTAAAAATAGGACATTTCTTGCCACCAACGCCATCCCTAGATTGTAAATGAACGTCTTTTAAAAGATTTTTTAAAATATTCCAGGGTAGGAAACTTGTTATATCTGTTTCTTTTTGTAAATGATTGCTATCCTTATCTAGTTAGTACAGAAATGGTATCTGAGTCATGGGAAATTAAGTGGTTTGTCTCAGGAAAATTTGGTGGTATGCATGTTTTTGATGCACGTAGAGCTGCTGAATGAATAATTGGCCCCTATTTAATGTCCTCTGCTTTAAAGCTGTCTAGTACATTTGCTGTTTAAAAAAATGTCTTTCAAAGCTGTTAAATATGTAACAAAAAGAGGTTGCTCTCCCCATTTTGACACAAACAAAGCCATACAGTGAGCTGCCCGAGGTACTTCCAGCATGGGATTAATTACAAACACAATCATAAATGGAAATTTTCAAAGTTTTCTGATTCCTTTTCTTTGCAATACCAGCTGATGAGTGTTTGATAAAAACATGCAGTGAAAACATCAGTTCAGGAATTAGCTATTCAATATTAAGCCAAACATTTTTCAGAGAGTATGGGATCTGTTGGATCTATAATTCCACCATTTACCCCTGATGGAGTGAGATCTCTGGCTGTCTTCAGAAGCAAACCGAGCTTAAAACAGGAGTGCACTCTCAAGAAGATGATCGACTAAGAATGTGTTTTATTTTGATTTGAAAAACCGTCAATCACAGATTAAAAAGACCAAATACTGTTATTATATATACTAGCTAATTGTATTTGTCTGGTAAACCAGGCACATGCAGGAAAGAGAAAAAAATACAGTTTAAAAGGAAAATATTCTGAAGGTTTTGCCCACATGTTGTGTTGAAATTGTTGTTCCCTGGTACAAGCAATTGATTTCAGAGGAAAATACGAGCACGTATCTATAGATGTGAGAGAGAAATTAGATGTCCAATGTCTCACATATTTCAGTTTATATAGCCACAGCTATTTAAACAATTCCAAAACTGCCTCTACGGGTGTCAAAGAGGGAGGGAAATCTTCAACCACATGATCTTCTCTCCAGAGTCCTGTTAAATCCACTGAACTTAAAACAGAACAAGAAGTGTGAAATATGGGTTTGAACATGTTATGTCAGAAATGTAAAGGTTGGAAGCCTTTTTAGTAACCGATATTAATATTGTATTAAATGTTATGAAAAGGTAGGTGTTGGAGAGAAGGGCTGGGCTCATGTGCAATTTTGTCAAGGTTTTTATCTGTGATTATGATTCCAGATGTATCTATTCCCCGAGGACAAGAATGAAGTAAAGTTGGCATGTGACATGTGTTTTAAGGTGTTTGGCACAGTTTCCCAAAGTGATGACAAAATGTTCATTTTTATTACAGTGAATTGGTACAGAAAACACGATTCTGAAGGTCAGTAGCTGGATATTTACCAGAGCTTTGGAGTTTTATTTTGGGGAATATACACTTTTTGTGAAGTGCTTAGATCTGATTGCCTGACAAGCATCTACTATAATAAATAACGTAACTAGAATAACTTTTACAAAATATGAAGTGGCAATTACTAGAAATTCAGTAAATTCATGCACAGGACATGGCAAAGATTGCAAAAATTTCTCTTTTTTGCATCTAGCAGTGTAGCTGCTTCTTTTTAATTATTTTAAATCTGTTTACTGCAGACTAATCTTATTGCTCTACAGTTAGAGCTCAAATAACGGTAGCAAGGTCCTTTGTAGGAGCACGTTTTTCATGTAAATGGACAGATTTTAGTTTTTTTAACCAACTGGGGAGGTTATTTATTTGGGTGAAGCCTGCTTTGCCCAAACACCCACAGGAGCCGAGAGAGGGGTTCTGAGGCTGCCCCGCGGGGTCCCTGGGTGGGCACAGCCCCAGGCTGGCAGAGGGGTGCCCGCTGCCCCGCAGGGTCCCTGGGTGGGCACAGCCCCAGGCTGGCAGAGGGGTGCCCGCTGCCCCGCGGGGTCCCTGGGTGGGCACAGCCCCAGGCTGGCAGAGGGGTTCTGAGGCTGACCCGCTGGGTCCCTGGTGGCACAGCCAGGCGCGAGGGTCCCTGCCCTCGGGTCCTGGGTGGCACAGCCCCAGGCTGGCAGAGGGGTTCTGAGGCTGACCCGCTGGGTCCCTGCAGCGGGCAAGCCAGTCCCCAAGCGGTGGCAGAGGGGTGCCCGCTACCCCTCGGGGTCCCTGGCAGCGGGAAACGGGCCCCAGGCTGGCAGAGGGGCACCCCGGCCGCAGCAGCAGCAGCAGCAAACACTCCTCATAAAGCTTTTACAAGTTCAGCATCCACCAATCCGCGGCTCGCGGAGCCGGCCCCGATTGGGTGCACCGGGATTTGGTAAACACGGCTGCATGACAAAAACAAGGTTTGCACAGAAAGGACGCCAATAGCACTGCCTCCTCTGAATGCTCAGAGCCCAGGAATATGATTAATTCCATACTTTATAAGTAAACTTCCCAGCTCCGTATCCATCTGCAAATATTCAGAGTGATGTGCTCAATACATTCCTTTCTGTTCTACAACCGCATTTCTTTGTGAATTTAACCACATCAGAAAGCACTTCAGATTTCCAACACAAATATTCAATGCATTTAATGTAAGGAAGCTTCCTTTATTGGAGGTGATTTGGAACATTTTGTATTTTATAGGTGTATTTAAGAGGTTAGCAGTAGGGGGGAATCGTCTGTGGAAAATCTGTCTACAGCTGAAATTCTTAGATGCAGAAGTGTTGCTGAAATGCCTGATACATTTACATTCTTTTGTTAAGTGGCTTACAGGACTATCCTCTTAGCTACCAGATACCCAGAATTTTTTTTTTTAAGGTCAAATAACATTTCTTCCTTTTTTCTTATTTGTTATTTTCAGGACAATATACTTGGACTGGGGTTTTGTGTGCCATTAGAAGATTTCCATTTTTGCTGGCTTTTTTACTTTTTTAATCCACAATTTTGTTGTTCTTTTCAATAATCTTCTGCAACTTTCTTTCATCTTTAGTGCATGCAAAGAAGCCCCTTATTGGCTAGTACATTACTGATAATGATTTACAAATTTTCCCAGATTAATTTTCCATGGGATTATTTTTCCCCAATATAACATAGCTCCAATTAAAAAAAAAAAAAAAAGTGCCAAAGGTTAAGGCATTTTATAATACAATTTGGAAATGAATTTTTGAAGTAGTTGTGTTTGTATTTTAAATTTAGAATCTGTTTATATTTCAGCATCAGAAAAACAATGTGTAGAATTTAAAAATTAGCAGTCTGGTGCTTTCCAGATATTGAAATGTGCCTGCCTAATGAAGGCAGAAGACTTGCTCACTAGATTTATTTTAAAGCAGTGCTTTTAGATAGTCATAAATTTAAATGGCAGTTTTCAACTGGATGCTTATTACTATTTTATTTGATATTTGCAAGATACCTGACCGTTTAATATTTATCCTTTATTTCTCTGAGCTGATCTAATTGCGCCTCTCTATTTTGCATTTATTTCTCTTTGCAAACACTACATTATTCACTCTCTCCTGTGCTTATTAAACAGTGCCACCTGCACCAAATGAAACAAAGCTTCTCCATCAATCTATCCCAGCTAAAGAACCCTGACTATATATTATAATTAATTGAAGCTCAATTGAACACTTGAATCTGAACTAGATACAGTAACCTGAAAAAACATTAAAAAATTAGGATGTACTTTAAAGAAATCTTTTAAATGAAAATGTTCACTCAAAACCGAGAACCTAACCTTGCACCAAGCACTCTTCATCAGCTCCGCACGGTACCTCAAGTAGCAATTAGCAGGTCCTTTAATTAATTAACTATTCCCTGTACATCACAGGGATTTTTGTGGCACTAACGTCATCCTCCATAAGTGAATACCAAATCCAGTCAATATTTTGTCACTCCAAACCCTTCTCTGGACTACCTGAATGCCACCGACGGGCTCTGCAGCCCTTCCCAGCGCAGGAGCAAGGTAGGGCATGGAAGCAGGGGCACTGTGAATAACGGCTGTGAGCCGGGCACTGGGCACAGGCAGGCCCGACCTGGTGCAGATGACACGACCGGCATAGGCAGCTCCAGACCTGGTGCAGGTATGGACAGGAATGGGGACCGGCTGGGCCTGAGCCCCGGGCACAGGTCGGTGGACACGTTAGCGGGCAGGGGAGAGACCGGGCAGGGACCCGGCACCGGGGCAGGATGGCAGGGAACGTGTGAGCCGGTGCACCCTGGTGAGGATACAGGGAACGGTGTGAGCCGGGCACTGGGGACAGGAGGGCACGCTGGGTGCAGGTATGGACAGGGGGAACGGTGTGAGCCGGGCACTGGGCACAGCAGGGCACGCTGGGTGCAGGTATGGACAGGGGGAACGGTGTGAGCCGGGCACTGGGGACAGGAGGGCACCCTGGGTGCAGGTATGGACAGGGGGAACGGTGTGAGCCGGGCACTGGGCACAGCAGGGACCGGGCAGGGACCCACGGGCACGCTGGGTGCAGGTATGGACAGGGGGAACGGTGTGAGCCGGGCACTGGGCACAGCAGGGACCGGGCAGGGACCCACGGGCACGCTGGCTGCAAATACAGGCAGCAGGAAGTCAGATAAGATGCAAACCGAACCAGGGCAATGGGATCTCCCCCATGGACTGCAGTAAGGTGATTTTCTTTGGGATGCACAGAGAAGTTGGGGAGCGCTGGAGGCTCTGTGCTGAGCTGCCCTCGCTCCCCTGCCCGCTCCCAGACAAGAGCACGTTAATTAAGTGGCAGGTCAGACACGAGAGGGTGAGAGGGCATTTCCCTCCAATCCCAGACATTTTACTCATTTTATACTTTGCAAACTTTTTATATAAGCGTGGCTGATTCTTTTCAATGTAATTCTCATTTGGAAAATATTAAGTAATTTCAAGGGAATTACCACCTGAAAATGAGGCACAAAATACGTAGTGCTGGTTTGAAGATTTCCAAAGATGCAGTATGTAAATTTGTTTATATAAATATGTATAAGATATATCACAGTATGAGGCTGTGTGTGTGTGGATGAACATATGTGTGTGTAACCATCTATCTATTTGCAGATTCAGACACAGACATATGTTATAAATACTTAGAGGCAAATATCTGCAGAAATAATTCTTTGTGTTCAGTAGTTTTCTGTAGTGTGCAGTAAGTTTCTCTTCAGAGATTTCTGTGTTCAGGAAAGATCTTATGAATTTATGTAATGTATAGTATTATGAAATCAAATAAAGTATGCCTTGTATGATTTTGCAAGAATTATACATTAGCATTCTCTTTCAATATGTGTAATATTTTGAATGATGTAAACAACTTCACAGATATTTTAAAAATAAACAATACACATGATGAACTTGTAGAAATACATACAGTAGAAATCTCAAGAAAGAATAATTATTATTCAAATATTTTGAGATGTTTGCCAAATGACATTATAATTTAAAAACCCACTACATTTAATTTGAACTCTTCATGAAAAGTAATATGTATTCAATTACTAAAAGATAGCAAAAGATAGTAACTTACTGATCTCAGTAATATTTGCTATTTTCTAAGAGTAACAGAAATTTCCATTTTTGCTTTATGGATTCTCCTGCATCACTGTTTTTGCAACTTCAGTTAAAAAATTTTTGGCATGAGCAAAATGTAAAGTAAAATGCAAAGGTCAACTGATAAGCTATGATTGTATCTCTGTTTTTGCTGTGTAAATCTGCTCTTATCAATAATTCACTATTCATGTTCTACAAAGGCTCTGTCTTTACATTTTTAATTAGCACTTAAAATATTACAAAGATAATTAAAAAAAGGGAAATACTCTGTACATGGAGTCTTTATGTCATAATTTACTACGCATTTTTTCCAATAGATTTGGCAAATGAATTCTCTGTTTTGATACATCAATCTCAAACAAAGGTGGACTCTGATGCAATTTTTCACTGTTCATTTCCCTGAACCTTTTGGGATATAAAGAATCGTGAACAAATACTTAACAGCCTGATCAATAGCCATTGACCATTTGGAGCCCCTCGTACCCTAACAAGCACAGCTTGATCATGTATATTTGATCATGTAAAATTTCAAAGCACCTTGATACAGCAGAGCAAGGCTTTCTATGGCAGCTTTGTGTTATTTCCTAAAGCACACATTTCCCATGATTTAGCTTTACCATTAATGGGAACTTATTGCACATATATTTGATGAAGCTCAAGATCATGAATTTCAGTGTTATATATCCACAGTATTTCATATGAATGGCAAATATAAAACACTATCCTAACATTTTAGGATAGGGAACTCTGGATGTGCCTATGGATTCAATGGACCCCAGAGTGCAAATCTAAAAAGCCCTATCGTTATAAATCTTGCATTCCTGTTAAGTGCTGGCATGCACATTTCACTGAGGTGTGTTAAGTTTATTTTAGCAGAAAAACTGCAGCAAAAATCTTTCCCTTGATATCCTTTTAAATATATGTTCACATATGTATAAAATAAAAAATATTCATGTTCGCAGCTGTGTTAGTCCACAGCCTTATTAATAACATGGAAAGAGATAAAAACCTAAGCAAAAAATATTTACAGTGAAAAATTTCTTTGCAGAACTTTATTATTGTTCATAATTCTACATCCAGTGTTTTTCATACAGGAATTTTTAGTTTATCATTAAAATGTAACACTGATGCTACATTTGTATAGCTGCCTTTTCTGCTTATAATCATAATGTTTATTCTAACTTTCTGGGCTTATTATTTTAGACAGATATCAGTTTAATTAGCTTAAGCTGTCATACTCTAATAAATACAGACGGCTTGCCTGGTTCGGGAGGAGGAAGGTGGCTGCAGATTTCAGAAGCAGAGACAGTTAATGCCTTGTGCATTATCATGTAAACAGCAAAAGGACAAAAATAATTACCTGATAAACTTTCCATTTCTGACTCTCCCCTACATGCTTTCTGACCAATTTTTCTATAGAAAATCCATTCAAATTAGGCAAGTCCTCTAAATATCTGCAGCATCTGCTGGTTCAGACACCTTCCTTTATGCAGAGTACCATTTTCATATGATAATACATGTAATATGATATAGAATGACAGAATGCATGACAGTTGCCCATAATACATAGAAAGTCACTCAAAGGACAGAAGCGACATTTGGATAATTAGCATCCATTGGGCAGTCAATCATGCGAATAGAAAAAACTGAACAAAACCCACAATGGAGTTAGAAAACAAAAGGGACCCTAGCCAGTCTCAGGATTAACTGCTCTAAAGCGATCTAAATGCTTTTGTATCTAAAGAACTGAGGCTCCCAGGGCTGCCCTGTTCCCCTCTAGATACCCAGGGAACTAATTGTGGCGATCAAAGTTAAAGCATTCTCTCTTCTTTATAGACTGCTAAATACACAGAAAAATTATTTCTCCATTCGTGTTCATTAAACTATTTTAAAGTTAAAAAACTGATGCCACGTTCTTTTGCCAAGTGAAATGAGCTAGAGTATTGAGATTGTCCTGCTTTTATGAGAACACAACAGACCTTTTAATTTAAACTCTGCCTTTGTTTGATTAATATTATTTTGCTGTTGTCCAGTCTGCTATCTCTTTCTTTTTGGATAATGAAGGCAATTGTCATTAGAAACTCCTCTGTGAGAAAAACCTGAACACAGGAATAGGAATAATAGTAATACAAAGCCCATTAACAAAATTAAGCAGGAAAGGTTCCACAATTTCTTAGTAGCTTCCACTTCATAAAAGAAATAAAATATTTTGTCACTCAATATATGCAGCTCAAAATATTTCCTTTCCCCAGATTAGGTGGAAGATGAGGGCAGCCTCCTTTAAAGCTCCATCTAACAGAAGAGAAAGAGAAAGAGAAGAGATGCAGAGAGAGCCCCAGGATGTGGAAAGTCATGAAAATACCTACCCTGGAGACAGTATTCCCATAGGATCCTTTTCATACAAATTCCAACTTGCCTAATGCCCTTAATGAATGAAATAAAAAGAGAATTCAGAAAGGCCCATGCTGATGGCTCCTGCTGGAAAGTGTGTGGTTTAAGGCATAGCTGCAGCAGTTCTGGGAGGGAATCAGCTCCGGTCCCCATCAGCCAAGCAGACAGGAATCACTGGGGCGAAATCTTCCCCCTCACACATTTGCAATTGACTTGAAATAACATCACGACACCTTTGGATAATTGACGCCTTCTTACCTTTCGTTGTCCTTTGTAATTAATATTTGTAGATCTAGAGGTTTCTGCCAGCCAGATAACAGGAAGGTGGAAGGGGTGGGGAGACAGAGTGCGTGTGTGTGTGTGTGTGTGTGTGTGTGTGTGTGTGAGAGTGTGTGAGTGTGTGCGAGAGAGGCAGAGGCAGAGCAAGGAGAGAGGCAGAGAGAGGCTTTGGTTGTGTCTCTGCTTGGGGAATGGAGTGCTGGTGTATTTGTGTGGATGTGCACCGGGGGCTTTGCAAACCTCTGGAGTTCTAAAGGCAAGACAGAACGGGAGAAGTGGGATGAGCTGGATGTCCCCTGCCAGTCCTTACAGAGTTTCAGCAGCCGTGACCTGCAGCCCTTTAGCTGTGTGTCAGCCCCAGCTGCAGCCCCCTTGCCCAGCTGCTGTGCCAGCCTCCCAGCGAGGAGAAGGGAGAGGGACAGCAGAGGTAAGGAGGCAGAGAGAGATGGAGATCAGAAGGGCTTTTCGCCCAGTCAAATGGGCCTCTGGTGACAAATCAATCACGGCCCTTTCAAAGCACTGGTGCTGCCAGTCCCCAGCTCAGCAAGCCCTCCCAGCCTCCCCGGCTCCCCGGGCTCTCCTGCATGACACTCAGCTGATGACGGGGGCTCCAGTCAGAGCAGGGCTGCTTTTTACAGGTTGATTTGGTCATTAGCATCATTTCTTCTCTATCTCCCCCTCTTGTTCTCTCTTTACCTACCATCCATTTATTTATTAAATATTGAAAACTAATATTAGAAGAGGGATTGAGATAACCAGAAACATTTGCAAATAAGTTGGTATACTGCCTTGCTAAAGGAATCCAGATTTATCTTTTTATTTGATTTTGTACTCTTAGGAAGAGCTACTTATTTTAATGTAATGAGTTGATCTGATCATATAATCTAGAACAAAGAAAGGAGGCATTACAAGATGCTCACTTCACTTCCTCCTTCCCTTTATTTATTTTACACCAATAAAAACTAACCTCAGTGATTTTTCCCGCTATGCCTATAGGACAGGAATTACTTTTCAGTTTTCTTTTTTTTGCAGACATTTGTTAAAATACAATATTAGGTCCATTTTAAAGCTATGAGGAAGCTCCTTGTCTGAAACAAATTGGCATTGCCACTGAAATTCGTGTATTTCAAGAAGTGTACACTAATAAAGCTCTAAATGAGGTAGGAAAAAACCCTCAAAAATTGCTACTAAATCCTAATAAGTACTTCTTTCAATGCTGACTTTCTTCTGAATATCTGAAAAAGCGTTTTAAAGCAGTTACAAGAGAAACAGTAATAGAAGAAGAGGGCTTAAAAGTTTAGGAATTGACAAAAGTACTCTTTTGCAGATTTTGTGATCGTAGGAATTGCATTCTGTGTTTCCTCTCTTCTCTCCTGGCCACGCCTCTCCCCCAGTTCCTAATACATAGGGGGAAAAACACCAAAATAAGGTCATAACAGAGTATATCTTGCTCTGTTTAAATCCTTTAACCTTAATCTCTGGAATAAAATCCTCCTACACTCCCCCCGAGAAAGAATATTGCACACTAAGGAAAAGGGAGCAGTCCCTTCTCATCCTCGCTCAGTGCCAGCGTCCTGGGCTGCAGCCGGGGGTGGCAGCGCCCGTCTGAACTCCCACGGTTCCATTTGGCCAGGGCGCAGTGGGGTGGGAAAGGGGCATGATGGAAATGCGCAGAATGGAGCCCAGCTCTTGCAGGCTCTGTAGAGAGCCTGGGCACACACAGTGGCATCGAGAAACAGCACAATCTACTCAGAAATGTCTCCCCTGCCTCCCCTCTCCACGAGCGAACTGTGCCAAACTGAAGTGCATTGCAGGCAGCAGTGTGGGGTGCTGAACAGCCTGTAGCTGGAGAGTGCTTCAGTCTTTATCTTCAAAGCTGTCCTGTCAAATACAAGGTCTTTTAAACATCAGAGGGATAAAGTTTCTGATTCTGAAGGGTTCGTTTTCCTCTTGGTTTTCCTCAATCAGAAGTTAAGCCCATCCGACCCCCACAGTAAGCTGGCTCTGGGATTGCTGCCCTGCTACTTGCCCCATGATTTGGGATGCTTGGCTAGAGCAATCTTGATTTGCTCACTGTTTGTTGAGTTCAGTTTTCTTCATGTTAGTTCTTTCTTCCATCTTACGTCTTGAGGCTGTGGCTGTGTGGCAGTGAATTGAATCTTATGAACTTAAAAGAAAATTGTGGCTGGGACCTGGAGAATATTCATCTGTTGCAGAAAATGCTGAAGTCTGAACATGTGAGAATTGAACTAATGAGTTTTCCCCTCATTTCAGCCCCTCAGTCTCTTTTTTTACCATACCTTAATTGCAGTGTTTTTTGACAAAATAATCCTAGCTCCTAAAAAAATTTAAATGTGCATCTTTATTTCATTGCTTGTACTACCTTCTACCAATATAATAAAATAAATTAAGATGATTTACAAAATAATGTGCCTTTCTGTCATCTTCCTGTCAATACATAAGTACTACACCGAAATCTAGCTGATTTCCAAAATGAAAATTCATTACATTTCTGGAAACTTGAACAATCAGCTCCGTGCATTTTAATTAGATTGCCTGTTTTTTCATTTATTACTAATACAGTCCTCTTAACTATGATTTATTTGTTAAACAAAGTGCCATAATCCGTCACTTATTCATCTTAATTTCAGCAAAATTAAAGTAGTCGCCGTTATATTACACCTAATTGCACTTGCAATGAAAAGAACGGAGATGTTAATCAAAATAAATTGAAGATAAACAATAAAATCATTAAATCTTTGCTGCAGTAAGTGTAACTAATCAGTTTTGACTTGAAGCGACCGAACACAAATAATGAATCTGTCAGTGAAGACGCGCTCATTAAATCCAGCCTGGTCCGCCCGGGTCCTGCAGGCAGCGGCAGCCCCGGCCCCGCAGCCCCCGCGCGGCTCCGAGGCAGCGCCGGGCACGGGGGCAGCGGAGCCCGGGCAGGGCTGGGCTGGGCAGGGCAGGTCAGGGCACGGGGACAGCAAAGCCCGGGCAGGGCACGGCTGGGCAGGGCAGGGCCGGGCCGGGCACGGGGGCAGCAGAGCCCGGGCAGGGCAGGGCAGGGCTGGGCAGCGCCGGGCAGGGCAGGGCCGGGCCGGGCAGGGCCGGGCCGGGCCGGGCAGGGCAGGGCCGGTGCCACACACCGCCCTGAGAGCAGGCGAGGGTGCGAACGCCACAGGTACGCAGGGACTCCTGCGAGCACCGCGCCGGCCACACGGAAACATTCTTTGTTTTACTCACCACCAGCAGGGCAGAGATTAGAGAAGGGGGAAAAGGGAAATGAAAGCCAGAAACTCAGAGGTCGGAAGCACTTGGGTTTAAAACTTACTGGAAGTATTAGTTTCATAGCAGATCAATGTAGTTGGCATTGTGTTAAACAATATATGTTAAATAACATGTTTTGCAGTAGTACGAAATACTGATTATAGTCTTCTGCTATCCCCACGGAGTAGGGACAATGCCTGGATTAGCAGCAGAAGCTGTTCATGTCCTCATTGTCTTTCCACCAGTTACCACTTCTGGCCCCACTACCTCATTACAAGGGGCAGAATGGGCACTCGGGTTGTTTCCAAGTATGTTGTTACCCTGGCAAGGAGTCCTGTATCTGAGCAGCCTGGTGAGCTGAGCTAGAGCAATCAGCACTCTCTACTTCAGCTTTTAAATTGTTTATTCAATGATTTCAGTTTCCCCAATGGAGTATTTGTGAGTAATCACTGGTTAGCAGGAATTTACATGGCAAGGAGCAATTTCTCTTAAAATAGTTTTGTGTGATACGCCTTTGTCTGCTCTGAGCCAGCGACTCAGTGCAGATATAAAATACAGCAGTGGTCCTTGCCTTTAGTCACACTCAACAAAGTCATTATTTCTTGAACAGTTATCAGTTCCTAAACAGAAGATACTGTTCTGTATTTTTATGTTTCCCCTCCTTGTATTTTATCAATAATTTTACTTATTTACAAATCTTACTGTGCTTTTTTCTTATAATTTACTTAAGCAATATAATTCAGCTTTAAATGTTGATCAGCACAAAGGATGTCTGCCTGGCTCCTGGGATCAACATAACCAATTAACATTTTACAATGCTAATGCTTTCTCCTGTACTTTAAACAGCGGTCAGTACAAATAAGTGATAGTTTAACAGTTAATATGCTCTAGTTCAAGTATATTTGAGAACTACACACATTTTTAAGCTTATTTTTTACTGTCTCTGGATAAGAAATGGACAAGATAACCCAGAGCTCTCTGAGCAGGGGGTCAGTTTCAGCTCAGTTGTCTTCCTTTTCCTCCTTTTCCTCCTTTTCCTCCTTTTCCTCCTTTTCCTCCTTTCCTTCCTTCCTTCCTTCCTTCCTTCCTTCCTTCCTTCCTTCCTTCCTTCCTTCCTTCCTTCCTTCCTTCCTTCCTTCCTTCCTTCCTTCCTTCCTTCCTTCCTTCCTTCCTTCCTTCCTTCCTTCCTTCCTTCCTTCCTTCCTTCCTTCCTTCCTTCCTTCCTTCCGTCCTTCCTTCCGTCCTCCCTCCCTCTACAGTTCACCCTTGAATCACACCAAAAGACAATAATGATGGACAACAACCCCCCAAACTCAGGGTTGGATGACTGCTAAGCAATTTTTTCCCTCTGTTTTTCTCATACTAGTGTGATTTGATATCTGTGAATAATTAGCCTTAATTTTTTTAATAAAAAGTCTAGCTGATGGACCTTTTTGTTTCTGTTCTGCATTTTTCCAGCATTTATAATGTTTAACATGGGATTTGACATCTCTCAAGGTGCTCATTTGGAATGATTTATATGGGCTTTGTTAGTTCAGTGGCAGGTGGGTAATTCTAGAAATTAAATATTACCTGGTTTTTATTGATATAACTATAAGCACTTAACAGAAGTAGTAAACATTACTATTCCTAATTTCTAGGAAAGGTAATAAAAACATAAACTGGAAAGTGGCTAGCAGGACAGGAACCGGGTAATGATAAAAAATTACCAAAAGGATGGACCTGATCCTTCATTAGCCAAAAACTCCTAGAGACTGCAGTCAAAATCTGCCTTGAATGAAAATGATCAAGGGCTTTGGAGCTGTGGCCTGTATAAAGTTAATCTGAGAATCTTATTCCAGTTGCTTTCAGCAGGCCTGTAAAAATTATTCTCCAATACAAGTGGCACCAATCGGAGCCCATGTTGGGAAGCCTTGCAGAGGAGCTCAGGATTGAAGGGCCCTGGCAGTGAACCCCTCTCCTGTGTGGCAGTGAACCCCTCTCCTCCCTGGCAGTGAACCCCTCTCCTGCCTGGCAGTGAACCCCTCTCCTGCCTGGCAGTGGCTGCCCCGGGCCACAGGCACAGCCCCCGGGGGATGCACAAGGTCGCTTTCCTTCACTGGTGCTCCACCTTTGCTGCAGGCAGAACACTGCCATGTTCAGGTTTCTCCATGTATTGCCTTCTGCTCGCTCGATATTCCAACTACCCTTTGGGGGCTTTTTTGTTTGTTTGTTTGTTACTGTAAAGTGTTTTGGACATTCTTCAAGTGAAATACATTTTCAAAGCAGAAGCATTGACCATAGATGGTGAGAAGCTGAATGGCATGCACTACGTTTACAGTGATTCAAGAGAGAGTGGGGGAAGACTGCAGAGCAGGAAAGAGGGCAGGAATTCTGTTTGGTCCCGTTTTGAACAGCAGATGATCTACGAAGACATTTCAAGAACACAAAGTGAGATTTCACTTTCACAAACAGGAGAAGACAGGTTCAGAATAAATAAGTGGATCTGACAATTGGGAACATTGGGATGATAGCTGAATCTGTTTGACGGGGGATTACACCAAAATAAGACTGGATTGGAAGGGGGAGAAGGCAGTAAAAATATAATTCCGCTAAATATCTTCAGAGACTTGGAGATGTGATGTCAGGATGAAGGATAAGTGTAGAAATTATTATAGAGGCAACTGAAGAACCATGAAAAGACAAGGTCAGGGAAATCAAGAAAGACAAGATGTCAAAATCTGGAATTCAGTCAAAAATTCTGAATGATGAAATGTAAAGGCGGACAAAATTGGAATAGTATTTCTCAGCTATAACAGAGAAGTCTGTGCTGTGCACAGATCAGCCTGCCTTGGGTATTCACCTCTTAGAGAGAAGGTTTGCGTGCATGTAACACAATTCTCATTCTAGATCTCTAACCCCATCCCACAGCCAGACTCACTGCCTTGTGCTCATGGCTTGTGCAGCACCCCGGTTTGTGGGCAGCAAGTGACTCCAGAGAGCAGCACAACTGCTCCATCAACTCTGACACAAGGTAGCTAAGGGTTGGAAACAGAGGAGTTTCTCTAGAAATACAAGCATATTCAACTGTATCAGAATGTAATTTTGAGCATAACAATGTAACATTATAAACTTGACAAAGAAATAGAATTAACTTGATTCCCAGGACCTCTCAGTTATGGAAAATTATGCAGACTTGAGAAATATGTACTTTCTCAAAAAACACTGCAGGCTCCATTTCCCCAAAAGTCTTTCAGAATTTGGTAGGCTTTATTTCATTAATCTATCAGACTTAATACTGTTTTTTCCATTTTCTGTTTCTATGGTCACTGTATAACATCCTTAGGTTTCTTTCCAATCGTTTTTGGTTATCTAATAGATAGCCAAGCTAATGCAAGAACATCAGTCTCCTAAAGGTTCACCTCACAAACCACAGAATTTTGCCAGTTTGCTGATTCTGGAAACATTTTAGTCTAGGTAATGTTCAAACTGCAATTTTCTTAATTGTGAAAAACAGTGTATTCTACAGCAACCCAGGAGAATATAAAACGCCTCACTCTATCAGTAGCCTATGTGACCCAGTGGCCTGTTCCCAGAAAAGATGAGTCCTATCAGAACACTCCGAATGTCTCCCAGGGAAAACCCTCCTCAGCTCCAGGTACTTGGGACACGGCTCATTTCTCCCCCCATGCGCAGGAGTTGGCAGTAGTTCATATCCTACAAGGACACTGAGCTGCCACCCCTACAGAGAGAAAAAGGCACTTGCAGAGAGGGATGAATCCCCCATTTGGGGCAGGATCCCAGGCCATGAGGGCTGTCTGTCTGTCTGTCTGTCTGTGTGTCTGCCCCAGGACCAGGCTGGCCAGTGAGCCCAGAGAGCCCTGGCTCAGGGCAGGCCCCCCACGCCCCCAGCACACGCGTGCCTTACGTTTACTTCTCACTCTGCTGCTGGTGTCCCAGGAGACCATTTCTCGCTGGAAATGAGCACATTTTAAACACTGAAACAGCTTTGCAGATTTGGAGGTCACTATACTGGAGGGCTAGAGATGTCCTTTCAGAACAGGCCTCTGAATTCTGATCACATCGTTCTAACTTAGGAGATGGGCAATTTGGTTTTAACGAGTTTATATTTCTTATGTATATGGATCTCTGTGTTGTCATTTCCAGATTACCCTTCATACCTTTTAGGGGATAAATGCTTTGTACTTTACTATGTGTACTGATTTTAATCAGATTGTCTGTTCTTGTTGTAATTCAGAAATTTCTGTTTGAAATCCCCTTAGAATTTATTTATTTACTTTCCAGTCTTAGGAGCCTATTTTTAATTAATTAATGAATTTGTTCCAGTACATCTTTTATTTCCTGTGTTTGACAAAACCTCTTCTATATTACATAACACAAGAAAATTTAGTATGTCTATTTTACCCTAAACTCTGTGTGGAAATGCTAATGCAAACAAGTCATTTACCTTCGTTTCAGTGTCACTGTATTCTCATTAGTTTTCTTACTTTTCTACCAAATAGCCCACTGGACTTATAAAATGTCTTACAGGCTTGCTGGTTCTTAATACTTGAAAAAAATCTTATTTTCATGTCAGGCTATCTGCTCCTCAAATCCTCTGTCATCCTTCTAATCTCCACTGGGTATCTTAGCCACTGTGCTTTATCCCTATTGACTTCACAAGTTATAATTTTACCTTCAGAAAAAGCCATGTTTGCCCATACAACCTCGGTGAACCTTCCTGCAGCCCCATGGCTTGTTTTTGCTTGTCAGCGTCCGTGTTTGTTTGGGATTATGCGTGCCTTCTGCTACCCTGTTATGGTTGCTCAAGTAGCCTCCATGCTGAGTCGAAGGATTTTAATTTCCTCACTTCTGACTTTAGGGTCTTTTTAACTAGCTTCCTCATTTTTTGTACAATCTCTCCCCTGAGGATGTTGAAGTTAATTATATTGTGGTCACTATTACTTAGTGGTTCAGCTTTACTTACTTTATAAACTAACTCCTGTGTATTACTTGAGAGGCTTTTCTTGACTTAGTTCTTTATAGCTCTACGATTAAAACAACTAACATATGTATCAAAACATTTTTTTAACATCCTACAGGACTAACTGGAAAGTCTAGGAAAAGGTGAGTACTTACAGGGGAATTAATAACAAGGACCAAGAGCATTAACCCTGGTGAAATACCACCCAGTCTTCATTAACTGTAAGAGCAGGACAAATCAAACCACATTTAACGATGGCTCCATTTAGAGGCAGCAGGACAGGACCATACTGGTATCCCCACCTTATAATTTTAAATTATACCACAAAAGTGTCAGAGCTAGACGCAAAAGAGCATTTCCAGCAGGATGTTATCCCCATTTTAGAGAAAAGAAGCATATTTGCTGGCTTGCAGTAGTGCCTATTTAAAGTTTCTCTATTGAATTCAGAGGAGATTGGTATTTGCTAGCTGATGGTATCACCTCATTATACCTTGATCATGTATAGTTGCAGTAATTACACAAATAAAATTGACTTTTTGTGAAGTATAAAGTATCAGTGTCTAGGTAAGTGCACTTTGGGTTGTGTTTGGTTTTTACCCCCCAAAATATAATGGGATCATTAGCATCAAAGAACTAATTAAAGCAACATTTAGAAATAAAGCACCACTCTTTTTTTTTTTCTTAAACAATGCCTACAGGTTCAGAAGAAAGCTATCCTGTACTGTGATACTGAAGAATAATGCTACATGTTTTAAAAAATTAAGTAAACTACAGACACCAACAACGACAATATTAAGACAACCTCCAAGTTAGTATCAAGAATCTCTGAATTCTTAATATGACCAAGCTTCTTCCCCCACCAGGTACAGGACATCTCATTTGAACTTCTTGGACAAAATGGGAGTACAAACAAGAATGGACAGATCTGGAACTCACTTACCCCAGTTTCAATCAGGGCTAACATTACTGATGTCTTCTGAACACCAAAGCAGGAAAGTCAGTAAAAGAAATTTGTAGGCCATCAACTTCATTTTATATATTTAAGCTCAGAACAGTTACTGCCTGCTTAGCACTAGCTGCTGCCAGAAAGGTAAGCTGGAATGTCATGCTTCAGCAATCATATGGAATTACACTCATAGAAAATGAGTATAAATTACATAAGACTCAGACCCTTACTATTCAATCACTGTTATGCTTTTGAAGATTATAGAAATTTAAATATTTTACCGATTTTCTACATAGCAACATGAACTAAATCTTGATTTTAACATTATACAGTTCAATTTTGATACCAACACATACCTTCCCATTGTTCAAACAACCAGCTTACATTACAGAAGTGCCACTTGATGTTTTCTTAATAACAATTTAAAAATAATAGTTTATGACAACATGTTGTCTGATGACAACTTAATAAGTAGTGAGCCATCAATAGTTATCATGTTCCCCCATCCTGTGGCAGAAAGGATAAGTGATTCCTCCTTAGAAAAGCAGTGAAGCTGACACTGCTAGTGGTCTTTTGATTTATGGTGATTGTAGTGATTACATTTGAAGCTTGGCTCAAAATATGCTTTAATTTTACATCAAAAAGTTCTTTTAATTGCTACTAGAAACTCTGAAATTAGGATCCCATCAACTCTGTGAGATGGGGAAAACAGAAAGAAAATAACACTGCCTGCACCAATGCTTCATACCAAGATTTTATTATTCTTATTTCTAGAATGAGTGCAACAAAATATAACACCATATTTCAAATAATAAACATCACCAAGTCAGAAACGCTGCATTTTATAAATTCCTTGTTCTTTTGTTCATTCATTCATTTGTTCACACCTTCCCTTCTTACTTCTTCTTTTATCTCTTTCTTTTTCCTTGCCTCCCTTTCATGCTGCTACCAGCTTAAGCCGGGCACTACTGTACAAGAGTTTAGTATTATCTGAAGTAAGTACTTCCCTCTGCTCCTACAACTTATGTCTTGCTGTTCTGGATTTCTCCTAAGAATCCTTGTTCTTCCAGGCTCATTAGTAACTTAGAGGGACTTGAATGTAGCAGTCTGATTTACATCAGTGATCTTATTCCTTTCAGCTCAGGAGGGTTATCTTTTCTGTGACAAAGGCTATCACAGATATGAATAACTATTTTCATACTGGGCTTTTTTTCGTCTGGCTGGAATCACACCATCATAGATTTTGCCTCATAAATCTGACTTCACTTTATAGAGCAATAACGGTACAGTCAGCACTCTGCCATCACAGCAAGGTGAACAGAGAAGAGTAACTTAGGTCAGTTGCTTCTTTATTATTGGCAGATGAAATAGTGTCTTCAACAGCTTCAGAGCAAGAAGCAGGCAGGCAGTGTTTGTGCTGGGGAGGCAGAGCCGTTCCAAGAAGCCAGAGCCAGAGGATTTTTGCAACATGCAAGGATGGGTCTGTAAGCCCCAGAGTAAAGCAAACCACTGAGTAGCAACCTACTGTTACTACCTACCTAGCGTTAATTTAAAGCTGCTTGGGCGAAAATGTGGAGAATGAAATATGTGTGAGACAGTATCAGGTAGCAGAAACACAAGAGTTCTCCTAATTCTGGTAGACTGCAGGAAGAGGAGGATACACACTGTAAAGCCTATTCCAACTAGTTAAAACTGCATTTAAAAAAAATTTGGGACCAATGCTGCAGAATTTTGTCTGTTCCTTTGAAAGATGGGCATTTCCTGTTTTTCAAAAGATTTGAGTGTTTCACCAGTTTTCTTTACCTCTCCTATGCTTTTTCTTTATTTCACCTCGCGGTGTCTTTGGTAACACGCACAGGTATGTTTATGGTGAGCTGGATATATTTTGGGTGCAAAACTCCTGTTATAGGCTAGTGAGTGCTCTGAGGTGAAGGTGAAGGTAAAGGTAAAAGCCTAACATGTTTATAGCAGGAAGAATTTCTGAAATTAGAGAAGGCTGTGTTAGATGATAAGGCAAACAGATCCAGCAAGGTGAGAACACAAGTGATTATGGGGAAGATGCTGGCAGGAGACAGTGTAAAAGTGGTCTCTGCACACACCAAATGTGAAACAACCAAAAAAACGAGTCCACTCTTTTACCATAATATTTTTCTAAGCACTGACTTCCTGATGCCAAATGGGCTACTTCTCTCTTATGCAAACAATGGAATCAGTAAAGGGAAAAAACCCAATTTTTTCTGACAGAAAAATCACTGCACAGTTAAAGACAAAACCCAGATAGTTCTCATAGACTTTTTGCTAGTTTCCCCCTAAAATTAAATAACCAATTCTGTTAATCATAAGAGATTCTGATGAGGAAGATGTCTGTTGAGAGACAGTAGCACAGGGAAATGTTTGCCATATTTAGATCTCCTTTCATTAAAAATGAAGAGGCCATTTCAGGTCAATCATCTTGAGCTCTTTTCTTTAGGGGAATGACTCTCCAGCATGGCTCATTACATTAAAGGATTTCACAGGCCTGAGTTATAGCTATTGGTATAATCACAGGTATCAGAAATAAGAATAGTTATTTCTTATTTCTTTGTGAATGGAAAATGAAAAGGTCATTCAGTGTATGGTACTTCAAACACTTGAAAGGGAAAGTATTTTACTGCTTGCTTAGCTTTTAAGAGGAAGCCTACAGAGGGTAGAAGCAACGACAGGTAGACTGAGAGGAATACTGAGAAATTGTCTTAACAGCCAGCTATCAGGTTAGGAAAGCTAAACCCTGATAGAATCAGTTCTGGCCAGGGATGTCAGGGGCATCCAGAAAAGCACTTCTAGGTACATTGATAATAGGAAGAACAGGGAAAAAGTGGGTGCTTTGAGGAAGGGGATGGGGGACCTGGTTACTCAGGACATGGAGAAGGCTGAGATACTCAGTGATGGCTTTGCCTTGATCTTCACTGGCACATCTTCTGTCCACACTGCCCACACTGCAGAGGCAAAGGCAGGGCCTGGGAGAAGATCAGGTTTGAGACCATCTAAAGAACCTGAAGGCACACAAGCTGATGGAACTGAGATACACCCACAGGTCCTGAGAGAACTGGCGGATGATGTTGCTGGGCCACTACCCATTGGATTTCAGGAGCCAGGGCAATCCAGCCATGTTCCCCCTGGTGGGAAGGCAGGATGAGCAGTCTCACCTCTGTGCTGGGCAGCACCATGGAGCAAACCTCTTGGAAACTGCTGAGGCATGTGGAAAATCAGGCAATGATTGGTGACAGTCAACATGGAGCTGTGGTCAATGGCTCGGCTCCATACCCAAGGGCAGCCCAGTGCCTGATCCCACAAAAGCTGCTGTTTTGAAGCAGCATCTGTGGCTGAGAAAACTCATTAATTTATTGGAGGCTGTGAGAGACTTCTACACATTTCCACATTCTTACACTCTTCCTTAAACATCTCCTAGCATTCAGTTCTGGAGACAGAATGCTTTTGATTTAACTCTTTGGTTATGTTTTTGTAACTGAATTTTGATGGGGGTTTCGCCCCTTTTTTGGCTTTGATGTTTTCTTCTGTATTTTCTAAAGATCCGTTTCAGTCCATGCAGTTACAGATTATTGTTTCTTAACTTGTAATGGAAAACTAGTCACTGTAACCTATTTCCATCCCTACAAACAGGTACATAGGCTGATTTCAACATCTCTCTTGTTTCAGGGCATAAACGAATGTCTCTGAGGGTAACCAGCTATCCTAACAATGCCTGATGAATCCCAGTCTGGGAGCATTAAGAACAGGCTTTTTTCTCAAGTAACATATGTGAACACTTCTGGAGGCTGTTTGCCATGACCTGATCCATAACTCATGAGGCTCATTGTTTGATAACAACAAGAATTACAAAATTAAGGTTGATTAAATAACTTCTGCTTCACATCTAAAAAATACCTTTAAAAGGCTTTTCATTGGTTTCTAATACTCATCCTAATATTCATCCACTGACAAATTAGGAAAAACGTACATGAACATTATAATCAATATTAGTCAGATAGTAGGATATTCTCTTCCAAGGCATAACCTTTCAGATGAAGCTTTACTATTGATCTCTACAGTCAGCATTTTTTCCCTTGCCATTCTCATTGGCTGAAATGTAGCAGGGAGAATGTCCCCAGTAAATTCAGGTTACATTGTGCTTCAGCAGGGTTGTCACGGTGGAGCAGAAACAGTAACTGTGTTCTCATGTACATCTGATGCTGTGAGTGTGTTATATACTAAAATACAGGCTCAGCCACATTCACCAAATCCATCCTAGAGCATCAGACCTCTATTTCTAAGGCATTGAACTTAAATGCTCAGGTCAATCTGGAAGCATCCTAAGGCTTTCACCAAGCTTTTAATTCCTGGATTATTTTCTTCTGCCTGAAGTTTCCCTTCTGCTTCCCTTTTGTTTGCTACTAATGCTTCATCTCTTCTGGGAGGGTGATTCACAGTTAATCAGCTCATCTATTCTGAGCCACTCACACCCAGGGCTCCGTGGCCAGGCCAGCAGGCATCGCTGGAACCCCTCGCGCTCCTCGGGGGCTTTGCTGTCCCTGCTGGCCTGTCACTGGGACACAATTACATCAACCATGGGGCCAGCTGCAAACGGGGGGGCATCGACAGTTGCAGAAAATGGGATTTGGGGTATCTAATGAGCAGCTTAGTTACATGAATACATCAGGTAAAGAAGGGGGAAAAAAGTTCTGGGCTGAATGCATACTTCCCAACCGCTCCCCTTCTCTGGCAGAGGGTTTAAATTGTTCATTTGAACCACCCAGCCTTTTATTCCTTAGTATGTCCAGTTTAAAAACAATGAAATATAAACCAGTCTACTACTCTTGCATACATGTCCCCATTAAATATTTACTACATCTGTTCATATTAATAAGTTTACCTTTAAATCTTTGAAAAGCTCAGTACACAAAACAGACCAAAACTAAAATTGTGAGTAGCTCTTAAATTTAATGTCAATTCATGTTCCAAAAAAAGAACATGTGATGAAATGTAAGAGTGATGAAATGTAAGAAATTCTGTTAGCCGCTCCTAAAATGCTGGGGTTTCCACATAGTTATTTTTCACTGCATCAGCATTGTGTTTACCAGCTTCCTTATTTTTTAACTCATTACTGACCATAGGGTTTTTTTGCTTTTGCAACCGATTTTAACAATATTTCTGTATATTCACCACCATTTGATGGTTATATGTGCAACCCTTCGTGCACTGTTTAAAGGGTTAGAATATCCTGTTGGAACACAGTAATTTTGGTTACAAAGCTACTTTACATGGATATGGGGATGACTGAAGGAGACAGGGAACAAACAACGACTCAGGGCTGGGGACAGGTCTATCCACAGCACAGAACAGGGCAGGGCTCAATGCTGGGGTCTGAGCTTACACATGGCTGCTGTGGCAGAGGCTGTGGGTGGAACCTGTGGTGGAAGCACCTCATCTCAAGTACTCAAATTAGTACCAGAAACACTCCTCCTCATCTCCCCAAACATGTCTTTGACTTACTGTAACTGTGAATAATCTTCCAGGACTTTTTGCATAGTGTTTAACACGTTTTAAATTTATTATTTGAATGAGGGTGGTATGATTTTTTCCTACCCAGGCTCTCTGGGGAGCAAATGGGATATTAAAGGATCTCAGATGGGATATACTCTCTCCCATCTTTCTAGCTGACTAAGTTCTTCAGCCAAGCACTTGGTGTCCACAAGGATTTGCACTTTAGACGCCTTTTAAAGACAAATTTTCAATTCTTTCATTCCTCACTGCAGATCATCCTCAACTCTAAATAAAGTTTAAAATTTCTACATTATACTAGAAATCCTCCAAACCTTCCTGAAAACTTCCTGTAAATCATGTTTAATTAAAGAGTTGGGTACCTGTTTGTTCCTGTTTGCTGACTCCAACATGGCACGTTTCAAAAGCTGTCTATCTGTGATTTCTGAGTCAATGTAAGACATGTTCTCAGCAGACTGCATTCCTTTTCTGAGAAATCTCCAGTCCCCTTTATAACCTTGCTTGGCCTTGAGATTCTCTCTAGTCATGTTTTACTGTTTTTTCAGCCAGTTTGGTCTCTGCGCCCACAGTGCACAATGTTCTGTCGGAGAACAGGCACCTCTCTCAGTCCATCCCTCTTCCTCTTTCCTTTGACTTCTGCAATTCTTGGACATCGAATACCTGTTCTGGCCTGAGACTCCGGCCTGTGCCCATGGGCACGGCTCCCCTCTGCACGGGGGTTTCCAAGATGGAAAGGCAGTCCTGCTCCTCATCTGGCCTGGATATCAGTGGATATTCAGGGCTCGGGATCAGGCAGTGACGCGGTTTGGCCCCGTCAGTCCCGGCCTGGCACTGCTGTTCCGTGTCACTCCAGGCCGCTCTTCAGCTGCTAAACGCGGCGGGGCAGCTGAGGAGGCCAGAAAGGAGCGGGGCCTGCCCTGCCTGACCCCCCTGAGGGGAGCGGGGCCCGTCCCGCCGCGGAGTTCCAGGCTGAATCCCCCTGAAGGGAGCGGGGCCCGTCCCGCCGCGGGGCTCCCGCCTGAATCCCCCTGAGGGAAGCGGGGCCACTCCGCATTGCCATTGCCGACCCCCGGCGCTCCCGGCCACAGTCACAGAGATACAGGATAGGTCGGGTAGGAAGGGACTTTTTGGGGCATCTGGCCCAACCTCCCTGTCCAGACAGTCATGAGAACACATGGTAGAGGACTGTGTCCTGACGGTTCTGCAATATTCCCCTGAGGGAGACTCCACATCCTCTCGGGACAAACTGTTCCCGTGCTCGGGCACTCGCGCAGAGAAGGAATTCTGCCTCGTTTTCGGGTGGAACTTGCTGTGCATCAGTTCCTGCCCGTTGCCGGGTTTCCTGTGGCTCAGCACCACGAGCAGA
Source organism: Zonotrichia leucophrys gambelii (assembly GCF_028769735.1). Classification (NCBI taxonomy): domain Eukaryota; kingdom Metazoa; phylum Chordata; class Aves; order Passeriformes; family Passerellidae; genus Zonotrichia; species Zonotrichia leucophrys. The sequence goes on from NC_088186.1 coordinate 1,214,811, forward strand.
GCCCGGTCCTTTCCCTGCCGGTTGCCCCAGACAGGGACACACCGCCCGCCCCGGGCCCCGCCGCACTACAGCTCCCGGCAACCTCCGCGCCGTGACTCGGCCGGGGCGCCGCGGCGCGGGCCGGGATGGAGTGAGGGGCGAGCGGCGGACAGAGCGCGGCCCTGCGGCCCCCGCCCGTGTCTCGCTCCGCCCCGGGTCTATGCGGCCCCCCGGAGACCATGGGATCCAGGATCAAGTGAGTGCCCTCCGCAGCTCTCCAGCCCCGCTTCAGGCCCTCGGGAGAGCGAGAAGGGGACTGACTTCCCCGCCCTCCCTCCGCTCCGTGTGAGGCCGCGCGGGCGGGACCCCGGCCGAGCCCGTGGGCCTCGGCTTGGGCGAGAAGGAGAGGGAGAAGGAAGGGGAGAGAGCGCTCCCTGCCCCGCCGGCCGGAGGGACGGGCAGGACGGGCCGTCCGAGCCCAACTCCGGGCGGGACCCCGGCGGGACCCTCCGGCCCTGCCCCAGGAGAGGGGCCAGAGCCGACCCTGCCTCACTCCGAGCCCGCTGCCCCTCCCGCTCTCCGGGCCGGGCGGGGAGCGCAGTGCAATGTTATCGGTGCAGGCCCGAGGGAGGGCGGGGGTGCTGCGTTGGGAACATCTTCATTGCCAGCACAGCCGACGCCTGTTCGGGGGTGTGGAGGGGTCGAGAGAGTACACATTTCTTTGCCCAGAGTGTGCTGACGGAAGGACTACAGTCTGGCTAGGAGATAGCCAAAGTGCATTAGCAAAGGGGTCTGGGGGAAAGAGTGATGCAAGTGATTGATGTGCTGGGCCTGCAGATCCATGCCCTCAATGTTGTTTTTTTTTTTTAAATTCTCATAAAATTGGTGGTTGATTTATTGGTAAACCTCGTTGATATGTTTGATATATTCACTTTAAAAGTCTCAGTTTGTTCGTGTGCCATTCCAGGAAAATTCAGTTCCTTGGACACAGGTAGAGGTGTAATAAAGTTATTGCCAAGCAGGGAGTGCTGGCATCTGTGTGTGTGAAAGGGTTACAGAGTGGAGAGACCCAGGTAGATCCTGTTTCATTCAGCAAGTGTGGTTGACACTTATTTTTCCTTCTTGAACACAGTGTTCTTCAGGATTACATTGGGCTTTAACTTTTCACTTGTTTTCTTTAACTTGAATACAAGACTGGAGGGGACAGAATTTGTGTGATGACACATCTTCATGTTCCCAAGCCCATAGGCTGGATAGATGAAAACACGTCTCTTCAGCTGGGTGTTTTAGGAAAATGTAAGTGGATAATGAGTGTTTGTAATGATAGCACTGTGGCAATTGGTTGGTTCCAGAAAGGAATGAACCTTCCTTCCTTCCTTAAGCATACTGTGGGTATGAGTTTTGCACCTTTTTGGAGTATGTGTTCTCAGCTGTTGCTGCAGAGAAATGAAAGCCTGAGAAACTGGTTAAACTCTTACAGTCAAATACAGGTAGAATTGAAAACTGTACGTATTTTGGCAGCAGAGCAGAGTGTATCTCTGACTTGCACCTTCAGACCCTGCAGCAGTCACCCTTGCTTGGATCACTTCAAGGTTATGATCCAAAATTACTTGTTATGATGACCTTATCTTAAATTTTTTAAGGGGTTGATGCTTACTTTAAGTGCAGTTTGTTTTGTGGTGCACGCTGAATCCACAGGCTGGGTTTGCCATCTTTGGGTGTGTGGTTGCTGAGTGGGGCTTTGAGTAGACTTTGCTAAATGAGAATGTCAGGCAGGTGAGATGCTCCAACTAGAAACTGGTGCCAGGGAGATGTAGCTGTTGGAAACACTTAGTGCAGCCAGTGGAGTTAAGGACTTTTTCTGTGCTAAGTCTTTTGGTGTGAACTTGTCTTTCCCAATCACCAGAGTAGCAAAGGTAATAAAGAGGTAATAAACCCAGGTAAACATTGCTTTTCATTCTTCTTGGACTTTGTGAGAAAGCATTTTGTCTACTGAGTGATTAAGCAACTTTGCCTTGAGCAACACATAATAAACTGCTTTTTTTTCCACTTTGGACAGAACACTGTGCCTGAGTAGTGTAAGGACAAAATTTCAAGACAGTCTTAAAATATATAGAGTGAGAGAGAGCCTGTCTGAGTAAGAGGCTTTTCTGGTCTGCCTTTCTGAGCTGGATGTTTAATCCAGCAAGGACTTTAATGTTGGTAAGTAACTTCCTTATTGGGACAGGTTGGAAGTGTGAATGGGAGATGTGTTTGTGTACTGGGTAGGGTGAGGCACATCTGCTTTAGGGGTGTCACCAGTGTGTGCTGGAGCCCCAGTAAACATCCAGCAGTCTGATCCCTTGCTTCCTGCAGTAGATTGATAACTGAGGGATATTGAACTGCTTGGCACAGGATCCCTTGTGTGCACTGTGATAGACTCTGCATGAAACCTGGGCATATCTGTCAGTTAGATTTCTGATGGGTGTATAATAATGAGTCATTTGAGTGAAAGATTGCTTAGAGAAAAGTATCAGTAGCTGCATCAGACTGAAGTGAAAGAAATCAAGGAATTGCCAGCAGTCCTGTAAGCTTTTGGCTTCTGTGTAGCTGCAGGCAAAAAAAAAAGCTCCATTGAGTGTTGTGCTGGGTTAATCCTGTGTTGGGGCACGTCTCAGGGAGCGTGCCAGGCACTCTGTGCCAGCCAGGTGAGGCAGCACAGGAGCCTTGTTAAACCTGCTCCCGAGCCTCTGAACTCCATCTTACGCGACAGAAAGGATTTCTTATTTATTTCTATAAAGTAATGTGTCAATATCAGTCTGTTCAGCAGAATGGCATTGCACTGTCATGCAGTTGGCATGTCCCTTTCCAGAGGTGGTTCTGTTTCACTGGTGGCACAATAGAGGCCAAGTGTACCTCTGAGAAACCTTTCAGAGATTTAACAGAACATTTGTTATGTACTAAGATGAAATACTATCTCCCCAGGGAATACCAGGCAAAAAAGTTAAATATATGGAAATTAATCAAGGCTTTGGTTATAGTTTCTGAATTGAATTAGTGATTACAGGTTTCTGCTAATAATTTACTTTCTGCAAGAGTTGAGCAACTAAGTCTTGTTACAGGACAACTAATTATCAGGCAATGTCAGACTCTTCTCTTATGCCTCAGTTCTTCAGCAGAATGATACTTTTTGTCATAAGTGCTATTGCATTTTCCTATGCGTACCAAAAATGCTGCTGACAGAATTGAAATAGGCTGTAGATATGTAAAGTCTGTACTTCCAGCCATCCAGCTTCGGAGAAGGGCTTGGTTTAATTTTATTCTGAGTAAATCTCTTACAGTTTGGTAAAACTACATTTTTTGATCATAAAAGGTGCATAAATATCTTATTTGAAATATCTTATTTCAGTGTAAAATTGAATTTCATATGGATTGCTTTGAAACTGATGTTATTTCTAGATCAGAGATTTGAAGTAATTCATACAATTAGCATTTATCACAGAAGTATTATTTTCTCATATAGCTCCTTCCTAAGTTAGAGTTTACAGAGAAGTATTTCATTTCCTTCTGAAATAACCTACTTCTCAAATAAGTGAGGTACTGTGTCTCGTTGTACCTCTGTGTCCTGTGTATTTTTAAAATTGCATCCAATTGTTCACTTGGAAAGCGACCGTGGGTCCGTAGGCGATTGTTGGGAGGAGGGAGCTTGGTGTGTGTTGGAGGCTCTGTGCTGTGGAGGATGGCTGGGCTTTCTGTGCAGTGCCCAGGTGACACTGCACTACAGAATACACATTTCTGACCCTGATTATGCTGTATTTGCAAACTGTATGAAGTCTCATAGTGAGTTGTTTCCTTAATGCCTCTGAAAAGTTATAAAATAGCCACAATCCAACAATGACTTCATTCTCATACTGAGGTGTTGGTTGTTGAATGCAGCCTTTAATACTGAATTTCTCACTTGGGAAGGCTACTTTAATTTTACTGTTCATAGAAATAAATGGACATTTGTCATGGAAAATTAAAATACAAAATGTGGTGTCTTTTTGTCTGAAAGATTTGGAATATAGTCTGTGCTCCTGCCAGCTCTGTTACCCGGTGCTTTCACTTAAGAATTTGAACATGGGTTCTAACATAATACTAAAAAGGTGTTTGTTGTTTTAACCATTAGCTATAAAAATATAAAGTTTATAAACTTTTAATTAAGGAAACAGGGTGCTAAAAATAGAGACATAAACAAGGAGGGTATGATAAGGCTGCCCAGCAATGTGTATAAAGGAAAAATACATTTCTGGTGCTCTGTGGGAGTGGTTCCATCCTCACCCCACAGTGTGGCTGTAGGAATGGAGCTAAAGCCCAGTATTTGCAGTATTTCCCCCAGTATTTGCAGGTTATGGGCTGCAACTTGAGTAGCACAGTGAGAATTGTGCAAGTTTACTTTTATATTGCACAATAACAGCCGACTTTGGATTTCTCATAACTTATGAGTGTAGTTTTCTGAAAAAACAGCTACTTAAGACAAATCAGTTGGGAACTGGCGGCAAATTAAATTACCATTAATTGAGTTGTGAACCATTGTTGCTCCTGAGAGGTGCTCTGTAAAACCGAGGAGTGTGATCCTGTGCTACTGAAAGCAGTGGTAGCTTTTCTGTCCGTTTAAATAGGTGTGGGGTTTGGCTTAGAGCCACTTGAGTTAGGCTGAGTGGGCCTGTGGCACGGTTAGAAATGTTTTCCTTAATCCTTTTGGTGTTAAAGTAGGATTAAAAATAATAGAAATTCTCTGAAGAGTTAAGCTGAACTCCTCGACATGCTTCTATGTTTGGTTTGAATTGTTGGGTAAGATGAGTTTAATTTTTAAATTATCATTCAGTTAGGAATTTTAGTATATGTATTTATGGACTTTGTCATTATTTTTGTCCTTAGCTGTAAGGAAGTTACAAAATTCACAAGTAAGTTACACCACAGCAATTTTCTAATGTTAGTTTGCATTAACACATAGGAGACAATATTATCACTCTACAAGCAGCTGTGAATTTGGAACAGTAATTATGCAATTTTGATTCTTGATTTTAGCCAGAAAGTCTAAGAATAAAGTGTCACATGTTCAGACCTGCAAAATCCTTATTTCAGGATTTCAGCCTTTTTAATCTCATAAAAAATATCTGGAGTAGCTGAAATTGTTAGTCAGGAATAAAGTAAAAATATTCTTGCATATATAATCACCTGCTGCCTTTGCATGCTCATTATGAGATGTAATTCCAGAGCATCACTTAGAGAGTTAAATTAGTAAGAATTGGAAATATACACTAAATTGTTTGTTTGTTTTGTAGTAATATCATTAACTTTTTACTTTTACTACCAGTGTATTTATAACTCTTGAGCAAAGTAAATCTCTTTCCTCAAGCATAATTTACATCTTCTAGCTCAATTTGGTATGGTTTTTGATTGTCACACTTATTTCCATGCATCTGGCAAATTTCTGGAGTTAAGACTGGAGTCTCATGAGACCAACCCTCGTGCATTTGTAATATTCTCCAGCATGGCCTTTTTTTGGCAGAGAGCTAGAAATATTTTGACAGGTATTAAAAAGGGGCACTGTCTTCATCCTAAATACAGCCTCTTAAGTTTTTCAGTAGTGTGTGCAGAAAGTGATTTTGCCTCCTCTTGACTGCATCTACTTTTTTTTTCCTCTTTTCCTGGGCAAATAGATGTCACGAAGTTGAACCCAAGGGTCACAGTAATGAAAATGTGAATCTGGATGCTGCTTGTTCAGTGGACAGTGTGACTTTTCAGTTGGGTGAAAAGTTCCCAATCCCTTTTTTTTTCCTGGAAAAATCCCTGTATTGAGCACCTTCCAAAGGTCTGATGAGAAATCATTCGGGGCTGTAAAGCAAGGAATGGAGATTCTCTGGTTGGTATTGTGCTGTGTGCATGCTGAGAGCCCTTTCTGACTGCCTCACTGCAAGTGCGCTTCAACCAAACGCTGTGTGCTAAATACCTTCTCTTGTTTCAGACAAAATCCAGAAACTACCTTTGAGGTGTATGCAGAGGTGACGCACTCAGGAGTCAGTTGCCTTGGGAAAGGTACTGTTTGCACTTTTCTACCTCTTCATTGGCTACAACTGTTCTTAAGAGCCATGTATTGTGAGATAATGCAATACATTTAGCATTATGCTGTTCTAGCTCTTAAAAATATCTTAATTACTTGTTCTGTGGAATCTTTTACAATTAGGACTAAAAATTAGAGATTTATGTTTCTGTACCTGATTGTGGATAATTTTCAGGTTTCTTTGACTGTTTTGTCTCTTTTTGTCTTTTAAAATAGAAATAACTCTTTTCTTGATTAGGTTGAAAAAGTAAGTGCTTTTGAAGATTGGTATTTGCTGCTCATGTAAAAAGGGTAGTTCTAAACCAAAAAAATACTCTTGAAACATCTTGTTTGGAATTTGTTTTTACTTCCTCTTTCTTATTTGTCTACAGAAGTATTTTTATTTGCTCCCAGAGTTTTCCCTTTGATCAAATGACTTTATCTGGAAATTAGGCACAGATGCAGCTTATGATTTGGTTAACTGTTTTTACCATTGTTATCAAGTCATAATTACACAAGTATTTTTCTGTAATATTATTTTTGATAAGTATTCCTATGTTTATGGTAGAGAAGTCCCATAACTCCTGAAACCAACATGTAAGTACATTTGGGAATTTTTGATTGCACTTTTATCTCACCTGAGGAACTTGAACAAATAAGCAGGAAAAGCAAAGGTTGAAATTCATAATGCCAAAATTTAGTTCAAGGTACTGCTATGAGGGTTCAGTCTCTAGAATGGCACAAAAAGGAAGTTCATAACAATTAAATTATTATGATTAGTCAGCATGTACTGAAGTAGTATTTCTTTTGTCTTTTATTAAACAATCATGTGTGTGTGGTAGATATGGTGTAATGAACCAATAGAAAGGATTTCTCTATTTTATTGACTGGAAAGCCATTTATCTCTTTTTATATCTGTATTTGTTACAGTCTGTGAAAGTCAAATAGCTGCAAGTCCTTCCTTGCCTGCCAAGGCCTCCATAGGAGTTGTAGCTGGAATACAGTTTTGGCTTGTCCTACTGCTCTGTGCCATCACAAGTATTTGATGTAACTGCAGGAGCCCTTTTAATAACTGGTCTTTGTTTCTGCACATCTGACCTGGATTCTAGTGCCAGAAAATCTGAACAAATTTGACCATAAACATTACATTGTACAGTACTAGTGTCTGGGTATAATCTTCTCTTTGAAGTTTGTTTGCATCCCCCTGGAGGGATTAATTCCCTGCTGAGGGAAGGTGGGTTAAAAAGCACGGAAACTACTTTACAGGTTTTTAATTGGAGAATTTAGTATACATTTTGTTCTATAAACCAACTGATTCTGTGGGAGTTTCACTTAGTTGTGTTTTTAGGTTTGTTGTATGCACTTGTAGGTGCAAAATCTTAAGAAATTCTTTTTAGAGAGTAAAAAAAGAATTTTAATAATTGTTTTTACTAGCCGTATATTTTGAAGTTACTCTCTCTGAAAAATCTTTTAGGAGATTTTTCCCAACCGATTTTTTTATACTTAAGAGGTGTTCTTTATTCTCAGAAGCCTTAGATTTGTGTATACCCAAATATTTTGTCCTTCTGTTCTGAATGAAAGTTGTGTTGTTCAGTGTCAGCTGTATACTGTATCCCAGGCAGATCACCATTCCAGAAATACACACCTAGAAACCTCCGTGTAATCTGGGTCCATGTTTTGGCTGTCTGTTCTGTGCCAAAACCCTAAGAATACAGATTAAGTTTTCTTTTTTTTGCAGTTGGGGAATGTATGTTATAGGGCAAGGAGCAGCTTACTGTTGAGAAAAGTAAAATGCATAAAAGTTGTGTAAGAAGCAGATAGTCAGGCAGGATTGAAACTATTTCTCCCTGTTTGATTGGTCCCCAAATTAACTAAGGCAGCTGGTTTTGAAGTTTGTGTCTAGTATAATAGTGATACTGAAAATGCTCCTAATTCTGGTACCGGTCTTCTGCCTTGGTCTTGAGGAGAAAGAATGACTCCAATCTGTCACTGCTGTGGTGTAGGGGATTGCCTGGCTTGTGCCATGGTTCAACTTGCCTCCATTTTGTTACTCAAGAATTAGTGTAGCTGTCACGCATTAACCCCAGCTGGCAGCTCAGCCCCACGCAGCCACCCACTCCCCCAGCCATGGTGGGATGGGAGAGCAAATCGGGAAAGTGAGAAAGCAGCAAAGGATGTTTCCATGTGACTGTCAAGTATCAACTGAAATTTTAAGCTTTAATGTATTTCAAAGTTCACAGTCAACTGCAGAAGAGAAAAATCTGTTCTGCATTCCACAAAAGCCACGGATAAAGCAGCCCAAGTTCAATGGAGGGCTGCAGAGGTGGTGAGTGAGCTGCAGCACTTCAGTGTGAGGAGACAGGAGTGCAGGGCTGCTGCAGCCTGGAGGAGGCATTCCCTGCTATGGGTACATACATGGGTATATATGTGGGTATTATATATGGGTATATATGTGGGTATATACGTGGGTATATATATGGGTATATATGTGGGTATTATATATGGGTATATATATGGGTATATATATATGGGTATATATATGGGTATATATGTGGGTATTATATATGGGTATATATATGGGTATATATGTGGGTATTATATATGGGTATATATATGGGTATATGTATGTTGTATATATGTGGGTATTATATATGGGTATATATATGGGTATATATGTGGGTATTATATATGGGTATATATATGGGTATATATATATGGGTATATATATGGGTATATATGTGGGTATATGTATTTCGTATATATGAGGGTATATATGTGGGTATTATATATGGGTATATATGTGGGTATATATATGGGTATATATATGGGTATATATGTGGGTATTATATATGGGTACATTTATGGGTATATACGTGGATATTATATATGGGTATATATGGATATATATATGGGTATATATATGTTGTATATATGAGGGTATATATGTGGGTATTATATATGGGTATATATGTGGGTATATATGTGGGCATATATATGGGTATATATATGGGTATATATGTGGGTATATATATTGGTATATATATGGGTATATATGTGGGTATATATATTGGTATATATATGGGTATATGTATGAGTATTCTCTGGGAGGTTCATACCCATCAGGATGGGGTGTCCAGGCTTGCCACAGGGGAACAAGGGGCAGTGACAGGCTGGATCAAGAGATGTTCTCAGTGAATATGGGGAACCTGTTCACCACGAGGAGTTGAGTATTACACCAGGTCACTCAAGAGCTGTTGTGCATCTCCATCCTTGGAGGTTTTCAAGACCAAACTGCTTCAAAACCATGAAGAACCCAGTCTGACCTCACACCTGGCCTGTGTTCGAGCAGGAGTTTGGACTAGAGCCCTCCCAAGGCTCCTTCCTGCCTCAGTTATCCTGTGATCCTAAGATTTGGTTCATAGAAGTGTAAGCTTCAGGATCATCTGGGGAATATTTTGTACACTTAATAAGGTACAAAGAGAAAAATGTCATTGAAACCAAAGAAGTTGAAAAAGCAAACATTGTTTTATTCCAGTCCAGGCGGAACTTTGCTAAACCACAGTGAAATGTGTGAACTGAGACTGGAAATGATCACTGGATCAGCTTCCTGTGCTCTCACTGTCCTTTCCCCTCAAGATTGTTTAGAAATAATAATCATCTGTGCTCAGCATTGTGTATTTTTGGTACATGAAACCTTTGGTAGATTATACAATTCCAGCATTCGGTTGTATTTAAAGGTGTTTTTTGTGCTTTTCTTTGTTGAATTCACAAGTCTTACTTGGAAACTTACAGATCTTTCCTACTTAAGTAAATGTGACGTCTTTTTTTTTTTTGAGAATTGTTAAGCAGGATGGCTTCAACTCTGACTGGCCACATGAAGATGAGTATTTCTTATTAAAAATATATTTCCTTAGGAGAAGACGACACCAAACCATTTTTTTGCCTAATGGTGTTTCAATGGAAGCTGGTAATTCCCCTTTCTGAGAGTACATGTATTTGTCCTGTTCTTTCTTTTATTACCAATGTACCTATAAAAGCTTTTCTTGATGTCCTTGGCCAGATTTACTTCTGGCAGGGCTTTAGCTTTCCTAACCTGATGCCTGGCTGTTGAAGCAGTTCCTCTGCATTCCTTCCAGGCCATGTTTCCCTGCTTCCACCCTCTGGAAGCTGCCTGTTGGTGTTTAGTTTGTCCAGGAGCTCCTTGTTCATCCTTAGAGGCCTCCTCTTTGTAGGGATGCTTTGCTCTGGAGCCTCCTCGCCAAAAGTGAGGAGCTGCAAACGAGAACAGAGCTTGTGTTTTTACAGTGACAGGACAGGGAATTTGTCTAGGGAGAAATCTGTGTTGTGTGTGTCAGGTATAAGTATGTCGAGCATAGGAACTTTGCAATTCTAATGCTTCTCACCAGCTCCCACACATTTACTTTCAGAAAAAGAGGGAAAAATAGCCATGGTTTTGTTGTAAAAATGAAATATTTCAGGGAAAATATTGGCTCAAAGTAAAACTGATAAGTTTTGTGTCTCTGGTGCATGATCTTCTGTCATGCATTGAAATTGTTACATGATGTTGATAATTAAAAGCTTTTTATGAAATGCAGCTATTTTACTGGATTTCTTTTCCTATTTTTAATCTCTGTGTAAAGGAAGGAAAAAAGCATTTTATAAGATTGTGATTTTTGTATTTGTTGCGGCATTTCATAATAATGAAACTTCACAGAAGCTGAGATAGTAAATGACAAAGAACTTTTATTGTTTCTTTTACAGAAGAGAACTGCTTAAGCTCACTTAAGCACTCCTAGATAGCCAGTTCTGTGCTATTGACACATTGTAGAGAAGTGCATTGCAACTCTTTCCTGTGTTTTTCATCTCAGCCAGGAGATTGTTTTGTGCTGGTTTTTTGAGATGCAGAAGTAGAAAGGATCTCCTAGCAAATTTAGTTTAAATACCTTTATAAAGAAAGTGAAAGCTTACTACTTGTGAAATTTTTCTTTTAACTTTCAAAGCACTTTATGATCTTAAAACTGCTGCAGATCATTCATCAAAAATAGGATGTGACAAATTTAAGGCTGTTGCTGGACTTCAGCCAAAGATTCTCTCTTGTTAGAAAGGGCTGTGAGGAGAATTGTAGTCTGACTGTCAAACTGTTCATATAGCAAAAGAGAATTTGTTAGTCTAAAGTAACCGATCAAAATAGTCTCTGAAGTGAGAGCATTTGAAAGTAAATGCTCACAAGAGTAAAACACCCCCTACACCCCTGTCTGGGAGGACGTACCATGCTTTTGTGTGGGGTTTTTGTGTTCTTGCCAAAGCAGACATTATAAAAGTATGTCAAATCTGTAGCTTTACCATGTAGTGTGCCAAAAGGCCTTTCTCTCCAAGGACCTCATCTTTCATCTTTTTGTGAGTGTAGCATAAATTCTTGCTGTGTGTTCAAGGAAAAAGCTGAAATGGTTTAGTACAGCTAAAGGATTTCTTTCTGAGTGTTTTTTAAAAAACCATGGTAAGTTAGAAGCCTAAACGCGACCGCACGGACAAAGTGTGAGCGTGTTAGAGTTTAACAAATGTTCACTGGATTAGGAAAGGAAATGTAGTTTATGCTACTTCTTTTATGACAGAATTTAAAAGGTCTTGCTGTAAGACTCTCCATGTGCTTCTTTCTTTTCTGGAAAACATACCGCTAAGTTGAAAAGGGAGATGAATCTTAGAAGGAAACTATTAACTCTGAGGTAGTTTATCATTGTTTGAGTGAAAGGATGAAATTTGCATTTGAATTGGCTCCTAGAGTAGCATGTACTACTAATCTTGTTCCTACTAGAAGCTTGTGAGTAGTTTAAGTACTTCCTTCTTTACTTTTCATGTTCTAGCCTTGGGTTGTAATAGCTCTTTCCCTCCCTGCCCCCCTCCCCAGCAGATCACAAATGTATAACTTAAACTAATCGAAGTCCTTAACTCTACTGGGAGAAGTCACCATGTACTTGGGCCTTAAAATTATTCTGCAGTTGCCACCGTGGTTTCTGTGGTAGGACTTTCACAGGTAGAGAGAACTAGCAGCTTTCTGTCTCTGTCAGACACACTGCTGCTCCCTCCCATTGGATTTATTATAGATTATAATGTTACATAGCAGAGCAGGGCCTCCTAAACTGATGAAGGATTCTCTTGAACATAAACAAAGTTACTGGAATAGGATTAAGGTAAGAGTTGGTCATTCAAAGGTTTGTAAACCTTACCCATGCACCTCTCAGAGCAGCCTTTATTTTTTTAAGATGAAAGCTTTTTATTGGTTCTAATATTCCCATTCTGTATTGATAAATAGATAAAATGTTGGAGGTTTAGAAATATCAAAGGACGTGCAGAATTCAGGTCTCTTTCCATTAAATAAGGGCTTTCTGTTGAAGGGGCTGGGATTCCCATGTCACGAGTTTTCCTACCCCATCTTCACAGTGTTGTGTTGCTACACCCAACTTCCTAAAGCAGGATTGGAAAAGTAACCAAAGCTAAGTAGGTAGGTGGTATTTGGGAATTCTAATTCTCCTAAGCTGCTGCTTTGTTTTTCTGTTTCCATTTGATTGCTTTGCTTCTAAGTACAAACAAGGTGGAAGATTTTAACAAAGAGCTTGCTGGGACTGCAGTGTCAGGGTAAGTCAATAGCACAGTTTGAGCTGTTTTTTGTGAAGACAGTTTACAGTTTGGTTTTTACAGTATAAATGAAATATTGAACTCAATTGAAGAGAAACTCACCTTATGAAAAATAATAGAATCTGTCATTTTGCAAGTCATCATACACTTTATCTAACACATTTTTAGATGTATTCTTATCTGATAGTACTAGGTTTAATAAACCCGCAAACCAGTAATATCAAATCTGAGTGTTTCTCTGTTGCTGTGAGCTGTTTTGTGGGAAGAGAGCTCTTTGGCCTTTTTGCTTCATGCTTTAAGTGCTTCTGTCTACAGTCTTTCCTATTTCACAAGTATTTACTAATCTGCAGTATATTACTATGCTGGCACTGTTTAACTAGACAGAAAAATTCAGCACAGAAAGTCTCACTCACAAGACTTTAAACTCTTTTGTTGATTTATATTTTTTTAAAGGAGCTTGACATCTTCATCAAGTTCACAGTGGGCCTGCTTTGTTTGCTTTCTCTTGAATGCTTGATAAGATTTTTCTTCTATTGTTTTGTGCAGCAAGGACAGAACTTGCCATGGCTGAGGTGGTTTTTTTGTAAATCCACAATATGGTCATTGTCTGCTGCTGAATAATTGTGACTGCTTTTTGTACAACCAGAACTAAGGCTTTGGCTGTGAACAGATTCCTTCTTAGCGTGAAAAGAGACTAATCCATGTAAATACAGCCCCAAAATAAAGCTTTACAGAAAAAGGGAAAGGCTGCTAAGCAGGAGGGCAGAGGTCAGCAATTTAACCTTTAACCTAACAAATAAGAAGCATGAAAGTTCCCGAATTGGTTTACAAAGGCAAGCTCCTGTGATCTGTCAGTTTTTCTTTTCATGATAGAGTTGGGTGAGAAAACTGACTGACAGCTAGTGCCTTTTTAACTGCAGGTTGGAATTAACTGCTAAACTGAAACTTTCTTAGGGAGGGTTTTTCTAGTGATTCTACAAATTATTTTCATTCACCGGCAATACTTTTCCTTGAATTTATAGATGAATTTGAGTGGTTGTTCCTTTAAAAGAGTTCTCGAGAGACTCAATTTAGATACCAAATATTACTGGAACATTTAAGATTTCAGCATTTGAAGCGTTTAAGAATTTGGTGGAGCACTTGTTGCAATTAACTCTCTCTTACTGTGGAGCTTTAAGAATAGGGCTGCCATGCCAGTAACTGCAGAGAGTTTGTACTTTGAACAGAGTCCAAACGTTGATGTTGGAGGGTATGTGTGTGTGACTTTATTTAAGGGAGCAGTTTAAACTTCAGTTCATTCTCAGTCATAAGCATTTCCAAGGGGGTTTGTCTTTGGTTCTTCTCAATCACAACAGGTAATCTTGTTAATGAGTGTTAACTTCTGCTCAAAGCTTAGTGCATCTCTAGTTAACCTGGATGCAGACGTTGCTGGAAAGGACTTTCAATTCGAGTGTCATTCAGGTGAAAAAGAAACAAAGTAGTAATGACTTTAAAGGAGACTCCCTGTAGATTTCAGAGCAGGGACTTTGGGTGGTTCCTTGCCCTGAAGTTAGCACGGTCCCCTAAATCCACCCACAGCTGGATGATGCTTCCTGTGAATGTTTTCAGTGGAAGCACTGGGATTCAGGGTTTGTGTCTGTCCTTAGCCTGCTGTTGTGTAGGTTGGTAGCTGCAGCACTACAGCTTTAGAGCACTGCTTCAGGAGCAGCTCTCAGGAAAAGCAGCTTTGGGCAGGAAAAGATGCACGAGATCTATTTGTATTGCTGGTTCTTTCTGTTATGGGGAGTTCCTTGCAAGAAGAGAGTGTAAACTGGAATTCAAACAGAGGCCTGTCACAGTGCCCAAGGCATGGGCTGCCTGCCTTTGGTGTGGTATTTTTGTCATGAACAAAAAGTCACATTGTTAGGTTTTCCTGTGGTTTTTTGTTGGTTTTGTTTTGTGTTGGTTTTTTCTGTTCGTTTGCGGTTTGGGTGTTAGATTTTTTTATAAATTGAAATGGGGTTGAAAAGAGATGGTTTGAGGTTAGATGATTATCAAATAAGTGTAAAATTAATGCAAGACTATTGTTTTACTTCAGCACTTGTCAAAACCCAAAATCAAATCTAAACAAATCCTAAACTCCACCTTCTGTGCTACCAGAGACAATTTGGATTTTGGTCCTTCTTAGGTTAGCAAGTTTTGGTAAACCATTTGTCAGAACTCCAGATGCTGACACATTTTTGGCTCCTGGGAAGATGATTTTTATGTCTTTGTTTAAGATGGAAACAGCTTTTTATTTACTCTTTAATATTACATATTTCATGGAAGAGTGAAATAGAAACGAAGGAAGTTGGGCTTCCGTTTTGAGGATGGTAACCTTGGATAGAGGGATAGGAAGAGATAACTGATACTGATAATATTATTGTCTGGAATTGGTTATACTCTGGAGAGTTTTTCCTGAACACTTTCCTGCCTGGAGCATCTACCATTAGAATTTGTGCTGGGATTTCAAGCGGTGGTGAAGGGAATTAAACTCACAACTCCCATTGCACTCTACAGGTGTTACCTCAATCCCATATTTGGCTCCTTTGAAGAATCATTTACTTTGAAACCACATAGTTCAGAATATAAATAGTGACAGCATGACCTCTTCATGATTCTTACATTGTTGCACTCCTTAAGGAAATGTCTCTGATTTCTATCTGTAAGATACTTTGGAGATCCTTGAGTGGTATTTGCCCTGAGTATTTGTTAAGGCCTGTTTGTGATTATCCATCATCTTATTTTCTAGACAGTAATGGTAAAAATTGTTTTTAGTTTGTGTTTGGGAAAATTTACTTGTAAATTATTTGCTAGAAATATCTGCCACTACAGTATATCACAGTGCATTAATATTGTGTAATTAAAGATACCTCTTGAAGGTGTTTTCTGCTGGACAGAATTAGCATGTTAAAACAGAAGTGTGCAGCTTTGTGTGTGCCTTGGCAGTGTTCGTAAACAAGAATAGATGTAGTGAGTAAATAGAATTCTTTAACTTGTCCAGTATTTTATTCCTTAATGAACTGTGAAGAGTAAAATGTCACAATTTGCCATCTCTCTTGCACGGATGGCAAAAGTGTGTTTTGTTGCACTTAGAAATACTAAATGTGGCATGCAGTAATACAGTAATTACAGCTTATCATTTTGATGTATTTCTTGATTGCTTTGCTCTACCCCGGCCATGGGATTCTGTCCTTCACTAAATCATCTTGAAACAATTCTGTATCCAGACTAAATCCTTACAATACAGTGGGTATCAATCACATGGACAATTAAAATTAAGTATTGACATGTTTTTAAAATAGTCATACATCTCAATTTTGTTTATCTCAAAGTTTTAAAAACCTAATGACCTCATTGCAGCTCAACTATAATTACCATGTTTAAACTTCTATGCATTTTTTAGTTTAAACAGCCTTTGTGTTTTTTTAAACCAAAAGAAAATTAATGAGAAGAGACAAAGAGACATCAAAGAGGTTTTCCCTCTGATTGCAGTGTTAGAAGTTTTGCCTGAAAATAGGTTACATTTCTTCTGTTTTCAGCTGAATCCTCATTAACTTTACATTTTAATGATGTCCAGAGCAAATTATACGATTATGGTAGATGCCTTAAAGGGAAGCTTAAAGGACACCTTTTTAATGTTTGTTTCTTTACTGGTGGCAGTATTTGCACCAGTATTATAAACAGCGTTAGACTGCTGAAAATAATTCCAAAACATATCAAAATTATATTCCATTTTTGCCATATATGTAGTATGAGTGTCTTAATTTAATATTTAACACAAATGGAGCATGTTATGGGGAGATCTTCATCTTTGTAGAAGAAAAATGTAAATCAGATCCTTTGAAAGAGTTTACAAATTACTTGTGCATCTTCTATTCAGTTTTATTTATAATGATCAAGTAAAATGGAGACAGATGATTTAACAAAGTCTCAGAATTGTTTTGTTTTCTTGAACCTTCCATGGAGACAATAGTTGAAATGTTAATAAAGGGCTAGCTTGTATCTTCCAATGACAAAAAGCATTATTGAGGGAACTTGATGGAATTTCAATTTATTCTGTTTAGAGGAACTCTAATAAAGGCAGTTCTATGTTCTAATGTACTTCTACTAAAAATTAAATTGCATAATTAACTTTATAGATGAAGAATTGCGTTCTATCAAATGCAGCAACAAAACCTTGTATTCAGTGCACCTTAAACAAGGTTACCTGGAAATGGCCAGAGCTGGAATGGAATTTGGACAGTTCAGAATGAAATACATCATTTCTGACTGTAGCTCAATGAAGAGTTAGAGCCAAAGATCTTGTGAAAAGTGGGGTCTTCTGTTTCCCTGTGCTGACACTTGGTGTCTGTGCTTCATCAATAGAAGCTTTGATTTTGTTGTGCTGCACTTCAGTCAGTAAATCTTTGGGAGCTGGGGTTATGACAAGGGGAGGGGAAGACGCAGGAGTGTGCTGAAGTACAGGTGCAAGGTAGGACTCAAACTCCAGTTAACTCAGTGAAATGTTTCCATTTGTTTGAGTTCTTCAGCACTGATTACAGACTGCTGTGGCTTGGTGGAAGCATTTGATATGCCTGTCATTAATAATCATTGAATAAAGCAGCAGTTGGTAGACAAAAAGAAAACTAAGCTTAGCCTTTCCATTTCAGTATGATTTTACATCTTCTGTTTCATGTTAATTTTCTGTAGAAACTTGTCAGAAATCTAAATTGTCGTGGTTGTCCTGAGTTATGACAAACCCAAACTACACATCGACCTTGGTGGACTTTATGTGATATTGTGTTAGAAAATGGATTTGAGTCTTTCAAAGGTTTGGCTCTCTGCAAGTGTGAAAACAGCTGTTGAAAGCCCTGGTTTAAGTTCCTAGTTAATCTTAAGTCTTTTGGCTTTGATGCCTGCTAATGTAACTTTAGTTTGAAGATGGTGTTGCTAAAGGAAATAAAGGTTGAGTGCAATTTCCTGCTTTTTTCTCATCTTTATTTTATAATTATCAGAGAATTGACAATCTTTAGTTGAGATGCAAAATAAAAATACTGATTAATAAACTCAGGAGGATACAGATTACAGACTTCTAGCTGACAGAAAGATGTGCATGTTATTTTTATTTCCTTGGCCAGAAGGATTTTGTATAGAATCATATTAGCACTGAAAACATGGAATGTTCTTCCTGGTAACTTGTTCTCCAAGTATGTGCAGCGTGGCTGTTTGCAGCCAGTTATGTGTTAATGATAGTGCAAGGCTGAAGCATTCCAATCATTCATATGCCTGTCCTCCCTTTCTCATAAGGGTTTCTTTGCTCAGGGTTTTTGCCTTATTCCTTTTGCTTTGTTGTGGTCAATTCAGTCAGTATAATAGCATAGACACTGGCTTTTTTTCCCCTTTATTTTTCTTTAATAAAGAGTTATGTTAGAGATATACTATAACAGAGATAAGAGCTATTTATGTCCTAAGCTATTGATTTTTAATTAATGTTGCCTGGGCTCATACATGTTGGCAGAATTGCTAACAGCTTGTGGCATTTTTTAATTCACATCTTCTTTTTTAGTATTTTGACAGTGTCATTCATATCTCATGAAAAAGTACCTCGTCAGGTTAAATGTGTTAAAACACCGAGCAAAAAAAAAAGGAGAGAATGGAACATAGGGCTGCCTAGAAACCTTGATCCAATGCCAAAGTATTTAAACAATTTAGTGTTTTGGTTTTCTAGCTCCAAGCTGCTTCTCAAATCCCTTGCTAATTAATCCAGTTAATTCTTTGTAGACTAACTGTATGCAGGGCTTTTTCTTGGGCCTCTATCACTGAGAACCCTGTTTTGTTTGAAGCAAACCTAAGCTCGGTTATAAAGGTTGTAGTAACAACGTGAGTACTTGCAGATGTAAATACAGTGTTTTGAGCCTTTTTAAAAGGGCTTGTGTTTGTGTGGGTAACTTCTAATTTAATCTTTCATGTTTAAAAATTAAACATATATGCTTGTATAAAAAGATGGAGAGAACTTCATCATTAGTTAGGTCACTTAAGAAAAGGCTGTGGAGCATCTGTGGAACAATCATGGCATGGAGCATTGATGTTGTGTACTAGAGTTGGTGATTTATGTTTATTTTTCAATGAGTAAATTGTGATAAATATCATTAATTTCTGTTCTCAAAAAGAGTGTTTGGGTGTAGTGCTAATAAGAGTTTAGCAAAAAGGGGAGTGCTTAGAAATGACCTGTTGGTGCTTGAATTTCTTCTGATGAGAGTACAAGAGCAGTGTGAATTCAGACCTGGAAGAAGCAGCTGGGGAGCAAAGGACTTAGAGTCCCAATTAGACACAGAATGAGATAATGAGAAGAGAACAGGTACTGCTCAAGGTGTGCTGGTGTGTGGTAAGAGCTGCCCAGCTCCTGAGCTTCCTGCTGGTTTGTCAGGTTTGTGAGAAGGGTTTCCCCCAGCATCCCATCCCAGAGTCAATGGCCAGCTGCACCTCAGCCTGGACCATCAGCCTGTGGAGAGAGTTTGTACAAGTGGATTCAGGTTACAGTTTTAGATTACCTTTGGAATTGTAGTGAAGGAAAAAGATTGTTCTCAGCAAATCTGCTGCCGAGGGTGACCAGATTGAAACGAATCTGCAGAGCTTTGAAAAGGGCTGAAAGTTTAGTTGGGAGTTTGTGGTTTCTTAAAGCTGGGCAAGGGAAAGAGAAAGGAAATTAGTGAAATTTCAGATTTCCAGGGTTGTGACGTGACTGTGAAATGTTCCTGCTCAGACTGGACTGCTCCACTCTCTCAGGAGCATTTTGGTAGCTGGATCTATGCTCTCATACATCTTGGAAGTATCAAGTGTCTGAAAACATTTTTGTGGTTAAAAATCCTTTTGATACCCTTGCCTTTTCTACAGTAGCAGAAATGTTTTAAATTTTTTTTAGAGAGATGATAGATTTCCTGTCTAGCTGCGCTGAATATCAGCAAACTCCTCTTTATCTAAACCAAGTTTTTCTTCAAGCCGACAGCACTGCTTTAAACGTGCCAAACTTACTTTCACAGAGAGCTTCCTTGTGTTTCAGCAGTGCACACAGCACAGTGAGCTTTGCTAATGTGGCTGAAAGCACTGCAGCCATGAACTGGGTCAGTCCTGCAAGTGTCAATATATCCACGGCTCTGCTGTGCTCTGCTGCTGTCCACTTAATGAACTTTCCTCCAAAAGAGAGAAGTCATTCTGAACAGCTGAGCATGAAGTGATTTTGGTTTTCTTTCATCTCACGGTCATTAGCTCCATGAGATGTATTTTTCCATGTTAGGACCTGCTTCCCCTCACCCCCACTAAGTTTGGAATGGTGTTCAAGAAGTTCAACTTCTGTCATCAACATTTCAGACTCCACAGAAATGTTTTGTTGGGGTGCATATTGGATGCTTTTCCTGTTCTTACAAACTTTCCTCCCATTTAATACTTTGCTTGAAGGCTTTCATGAGACCTCAGTGAGGCTGCAGCCTTACATGAGGCTCACCAATCTCTGGTTTTGTTTTGTTTTTTAAACTCGATTCCAGCTTACCTGTTGGTACAGTTTTTTACTGTTTTACCATGTACCATTTACCATGGGCAGCACAAATAGCAGTGGTGAGTTGAGATGGGCATGTTGCATGGCTCAAGCTGAAACAAAAAGGTGAGGCTGAGTACTGAAGGGTACAAGGCCAAGTTCTGAAGTGTCCCAATAAAATAATTAGTGCTCTCTCTTATGTATGATCTTTTAATATATGGACTTGCAACACCTCAAAGCTCAGGAATGTGTTGGTGACCATGGAAACTCTTGGTCAGTTCTGTTTCTTGGCCCAGGTTTCTGGGGTTATCAGTGCAGTGAGGGTGAAGCCCTAAGTGTGGCTACACTAGAAAAGCTACAAGCAGAGCAGCACTGTGAAATCAGCTCCCCAGAAATGCTCGTGAGCTTTGGCTGTCCTTTGTTGGTAAGGCCATGGGTGAATCAGATTTATGGTGTGGCAGATGAGCTGTGTCCTACTGCCCATGCCCAAAAGCATCTGTGGTGACATCTCCACTGCAGGGAGCCATGGAATGGAGAGCGAGGTTTTCAGCGATTCACCTTTGTTGGAGTTGTTTTGTTTCAGTGCCAGAGGGATCTCTAAAGCGTCCTGAACTAAAGCACGTTCACTAAAGCCTCATCACAAGGCATGTTTTGTTAGTGCCATGGGGATCACTGAGGCATCCTGAGCTAAGCAGGGGTGCACCGACAGAAGCCCCCAAGCCCCCTCAGGGTGCTGGTGCAGCTCTGCCCTCGGAGCCGTGCAGGAGCTGTGCTGGGCTTGCCCAGCTGGTGACACGGCACTGCGAGCAGCTGGAGACTGCCAGGATTGAGAGGATGAACGTGGGCTCAGAGTTTGAGTTAGAAACTTACAGAGCTTCCGGCTTGGCAATCAGTATTCACTGTGCACGTGTAACAAAGGTTTCTCTCTGTAGTTCAGGCAATTATCCAGTTGCTCAAGAGAAGGGTTGTTGTCTTTCCTTCCTTAGTACAACACTTCAAGAACTTACGGTTGGCTCCAACACTTCTGTTCCATGTCCTTTTCCAGTCAGTTCAGATGAAACCTGATATGTGGCCATCCATCTCTTTTTCCAGGCAACAACAGACAGAACAAGAGGACACAGTCTCAAGCTGCGCCAAGGGAGATACAGGCTAGAATTAAGGAGGAAGTATTTTACAGAAAGAGTGGTCAAATACTGGAATCATCTACCCAGGGAGATGGTAGAGTCGCCATCCCTCGAAGAGTTTAAAAAAAGCCTGGATGTGGCACTTGGTGCCATGATCTAGTTGAGGTGTTAGAACATGGGTTGGACTCGATGATCTTAAAGGTCTCTTCCAACCTAGAATTTCTGTGATTCTGGGATTCTGTGAATGTATTTCTGCAGTGCTTTATGTGCCTCTCTGACAATATGTCCATCTGAAGTTATTGTGGTTGGTGAAGTTTGGAAAGAAATTTTTAAAAAGTTAAACAATTGTAAAATCTTCTCTAAGACATAGAAAATACAGATTATTACCAAATTTAAATGGTCAAACTATCACTAAAGCTAAACCCAAACCTGCAATGAAACAGCTTGGAAAATATTTATAAAACTCCAAGTATTTTCTGCTAGTGAAAAGCCTGGTAGTGTGTTGGAAAATAATGTTTGTTTTCATTAGCAATTCCTTTAGGTTTTGTAATGCAGCTGATTGATTGCCATGGCCACATTGTGGTTTTACACAAGTTCCTTTTAATATACTATTGCTAAAAAGCAATGTGAAATTAAAATATTAATTCTGGTTTTTTTCAGAGCAACAACCAAGTTAAAAGTTATTTGGTTGACACAGGAAAGTAGAAAATGTATCATTACATAAAAATTTCTTGTAAAATTAATTGAATAAGGATTTTTTTAAATGAAGGTGCTTAGTATGCTAATTAATACAATTGGGTATTAATTCAGTTGGCTATAAGCTCTAATTCTATCAAATATAGCTTTTATTTTTGCTGCTGTACAGAGTGAGCTTAGAGAAATGGGTTTGGGTGCATGTGCTTGGCCCTGAGCAGGCATTGAGATAGGCATTCAGAAGCCATCTGAAATACATGTCCTGTAAATATTAAAGGGGTGACTGTTTCCTGTAAAGCTGTCAAAGCTCTGGTTGCTTTGGTCTTAGCCTGAGAATTTGCATTCTGAGAATCTAAGTTAACAGATTTAGACAATTACTGCTTGTGTCTGGTATTGTTAAACTCTAGATGATGCACTAATTTGGATTAATTAATTAATCAGGATTAATTTTTGCTGCATGTTAGCTAGATGTGATAAAGGTCTTTTTAGTTTTCTTTCTTTATTGCTTCTGAGACTTTTAGAAAAACCTTAGCTTGTAAATCCTGCTCTGCGTGGTATTGGCACTTCCAGACTGTCACATTTAAATCAGAGCCTGAAATATTAGTTAACTGATTCTTTCATATCCCCAGGACAAGGAGGGCTTGCCAGCTGCTGTGGAAGTGGGGAGACTGTCACCAGGCAACTCTGCTGCCTCGGAATATAAATACAAAGAGGCAGGAGAGAAACAAATTCAGTATTCATGGCCTGAGCACTTAAAACACATCTCTATTAAATTTATAGAGTGTCAAAAAGGTTATGAGAAAAAAATACTCTGATCAAACACAAATAAATTAAAAAATTATTAAACCCCAAAAAAGCCTGCTTAAAGTAGGTGTTCCCATTCAACTTCTTTTGTGTAATTATTACAGGCAGCCTGTAAAATGTTTCAAAACACTTCGTATTTCATTTTCTACGCCAGGCCTTGTGGATTTCTTGACCATTGGAGTACAATTTTACCTAATTATATTTTTTGCAAGTTTTAGCTGCTGTATAATTTGCTGACTAAAATTACAGGGGGAAAAAAGAATTTAAAATACAATCCATTCAAAATGTGCAGTTTGCAGGACTCCTGGAGTTTGGCTTCGATTTGCAGGAATACTGCATTTCTGGGTTGGTTGAAGAACAGATGGTTATCAAGAGAAATATCCCCTTAAGTGCACAGTACAGCAAACTCAAAAGATTCATCAACCGTGCTTTAATGTGGGCTCGAGGTATCACCAGAGTCATTAACCAGTGCAGAGAAAAGATCTGAAGACCTCAAATGAAGGTGGGAGAAACATGTAACAAACAGGACTGGAAATAAGTACTTATTTTGTCTTCTGGTTTTGATCTCCGTTATTTTAGTTTTAGCTCTATGCTGTGCATCTTCTTCTTATAGTTCTAGTTTTAGTTCTGTCAGTATCAGCAGTTTAAAAATGAATCTGGGCTGAAAGCTTCCTGTTCTTCTTTGTAAGGAAATAATTCTGAGTTTGCTGATCACTGAAGACATCTTATGCTTTCCAATGTCTCCCTGCTCTTAGCAGTTTAGAGTGGTAGCAATAGACATTAATCTGTACCCTTATACAACTGGGTTTTGTAAAGGCAGTATCTTGGTATGGATGAAACAAAAGAACTTAAGGATTTAATAGAGAGATAATTCCCCAGTTGTGTTTCATATTTTGAACACACTGCTTGCACCACAACTGTTTCCCAGCTTCCATTAAAAGAATTAGTAAAGTTTGATTAAACCTGGCCCCATTCCATATAAGAGTCCAAGAGAGTAGATAATAGCAGTTAAGGTGGAACATGTTGCCCTATGGGAGGCTCTGACTGAATGCTCTGTGTGTGAATGCTGGGCACTTCAGGAGCTGGACATGACACGGAATGGCTGATGGGGAAACTCTTCTGCTTGTGAAAGGCAGTCAGTGTTTCCCTGTCTTCTTATCCAAGGAGTGAGCATTGCTTTTGTTAATGTAACAGGATTGTGAAGTCAACCCCTTTAGATGGAAAGTTGGTTTGTCTGCTAGAAACAGTGACAGTCTCATATTTAATGTTTACTCTGAATGGCTCATAAAGCTGCTGCCGGTCTCGTGCCTGCACTGGAAACTGGTGTGAGGGCATCAGAGACCTGGTGTGAGGGCATCATCAGAGACCTGGTGTGAGGGCATCATCAGAGACCTGGTGTGAGGGCATCATCAGAGACCTGGTGTGAGGGCATCATCAGAGACCTGGTGTGAGGGCATCATCAGAAACCTGGTGTGAGGCATCATCAGAAACCTGGTGTAGGGCATCATCAGAGACTGGTGTGAGGGCATCAGAGACCTGGTGTGAGGGCATCATCAGAGACCTGGTGTGAGGGCATCATCAGAAACCTGGTGTGAGGGCATCAGAGACCTGGTGTGAGGGCATCATCAGAAACCTGGTGTGAGGGCATCATCAGAAACCTGGTGTGAGGGAATCAGAGACCTGGTGTGAGGGCATCATCAGAGACCTGGTGTGAGGGCATCAGAAACCTGGTGTGAGGGCATCAGAGACCTGGTGTGAGGGCATCATCAGAAACCTGGTGTGAGGGCATCATCAGAAACCTGGTGTGAGGGCATCATCAGAAACCTGGTGTGAGGGCATCATCAGAGACCTGGTGTGAGGGCATCATCAGAGACCTGGTGTGAGGCATCATCAGAAACCTGGTGTGAGGGCATCATCAGAGACCTGGTGTGAGGGCATCATCAGAGACCTGGTGTGAGGGCATCAGAAACCTGGTGTGAGGGCATCATCAGAGACCTGGTGTGAGGGCATCATCAGAAACCTGGTGTGAGGGCATCATCAGAAACCTGGTGTGCAGCCCACATGTATGGACATAACTCTGACAACCTGCATCAGTTCTTGTGTTGTTAGAGCTGTTACTTCTCTACTTCTCTTCATTCTGGAGAGCTGTGTATTGCCTTAAGTAAAAATCTGCAAGGTAATCTGTAATTTAACCTGCTTTTTTTGAGATTTTTAAAAAGATTTTTTAAGGATTTTTTAAAAAACGCATATAAGATGTTGCTGAATACTGCCAAGAAAAGTTTTGTTCCTCACTGCCCCTCTGGCTCTTGATGTGTTAATAATATAGAAATAATTATGGAAATCATAGTAATTTGCTTAATCTGTTCTGTTTTTTTCCCTTCCTTCCTGTTTCCTATGATGTATATTTTATACTGCCTTTGCTCTCAGTCTCTCCTGCTTTCACATCACTTTACTGAAGTCTGAACAGCATTTTGTGTCTGAGTTACAAACCTTATATTATGTTTCTAGATTAAACTGTTGTGAAAAGCATTTTTATGTTACCAGTGAGGTATTTGGCACTTGCAGGGCAGACTTCCAAATGTTCTGTTAAAGAGAGAGAGGCAAGCTTAGGAGTCTCTTTTTTGTGCCATGCTGCTGTGGTGTGTTCTTAAGTTTGTTAGTTTGCTCCCCCCATTTTCTGTATTAAATGGTTTCTTCCTGGCAGGGTCCTGGGAAAGGAAGAAACCATTTAATACAGAAAATGGGGGGAGCAAACTAACAAACTTAAGAACACACCACAGCACCATGCCTGTCCATGGCCTCGTGCTGAGGCCGCAGTCCTGGCTGCTCCTCTCCCTGCAGGGCCGTGCCCATGGACTGAGGCCCAGCCTGGATCCTGGGCTGGGGTGTGCCAGGGGAAGAGGGTGGTTACACACTCACCTGGGCTGGGGTGTTGGTCTGCACTGTGTGTGCCAGGGGGAGAGGGTGGTTACACACTCACCTGGGCTGGGGTGTTGGTCTGCACTGTGTGTGCCAGGGGGAGAGGGTGGTTACACACT
This sequence comes from Zonotrichia leucophrys gambelii, assembly GCF_028769735.1. Lineage (NCBI taxonomy): Eukaryota > Metazoa > Chordata > Aves > Passeriformes > Passerellidae > Zonotrichia > Zonotrichia leucophrys. The sequence continues at coordinate 1,240,677 of NC_088186.1, forward strand.
CACCTGGGCTGGGGTGTTGGTCTGCACTGTGTGTGCCAGGGGAGGAGGGTGGTTACACACTCACCTGGGCTGGGGTGTTGGTCTGCACTGTGTGTGCCAGGGGAAGAGGGTGATTGCATACTCACCTGGGGTGTGTGTTAGAGCATGGAGCCCGCTGTGGGTGCTCGCTGTGCCCAGTGACACCTTGGGGTGACATCTGTCTCACACTGTGCTGCTGGCAGTGGCTGTGGGATGGGGTGTAAGACTTTCTTACAGAATTTTCTTTTCATCTTGGTTATTTTCTGACTTGCACGCTTTTAGAATAAAGCGCACTTTAAAAAGAAAGGATTGAAGGCTTAAAGCTGCATATTAAATACGTATTTTACACCAGAACTTATTCTGAGGTTTCGTGTCTGTCTTCTGGTGTGTGTGTAGGTTTTCTCGTTCCCACATTTCTCCTCCCATCCCCGCCTTTTTCCCTCCTCCCCTGCTTGCTGCTCTCTGAGATGGGATCTGCAGGCTGAGCTGCAGCAGGTTAGGGGCAAGCAGGAGTGTTCGGCTGTGCTGGGTGCAGGATACCAAGGAGTTTGCAGAGGTTTGGAAAGAAGTTTGCATTGCTTTTTAGTTGTGCTGCATAAGGGTGAGAATGTGTAGTGGGTATAGAAATTGAAAGTTACTCTGAATGGAATTCCAGTTCATTTTAGAGGGATTGCAGCTATAAGGACCTTAAAGAAGTGAATGAGGTAAATAATTAGTTAGGAGAAAAAAAGAAGCAAGTTTCACTATATTTTTCAATTTGAGATCGAAGTTATTTGTTCATAACCATAATGGATTAAATTGGCTGACTTTTATCAGAAAAAGCAAGTTTGTTTATATTGGGTTTGCATGGTTTACTCTAGGAAGTATGTTCTATTAATTTTTTGAAAACTTACGTGGTCTTATAATTTCCATAAAATTCAAATACAGACCAGTTTGCTGTGCTATTTGTAGAAGTAATTAGGCATGTGTCTTTTAAAAGCATAACTCCTCACTTTATGACGTAAGAAAAGTTGTGAGTAAAAGAGCAGCATAGTTACACTAATATGCCATTGTAGCATGTTCCCATCCTGTCATCTGGAAAATTAAATCAGGTTCCAGCATGGATTAACATCCAGACTTGTGTGGAGGGGAAGGTACTGTCTTAAATGCCATGAAATTGAACAATGGGATTATACAGTTCACAGCTAATTTCAATATTCTGCTGTACTTGGCTTTTTGTTAAACAAGATCCTGTATGGAGAGGCAGGGATAGCTTTTAGAACTTGGAAACATTCACATATTTAATGAAATACTAAAACAATAGCTGGAATATGTTTGAGTACTGAATGCAGTGCTCTAGGTGATGTGCACAGATGGGATGTGGAGCCTCCTGTTCCAGAGGGGAGGTGTGGGTGTGCTGGCCGTGAGAATGCACTGCCCGGTGTGGGCTGTGTGCTGGTTACCCCGGCTGGCTCTGGCAGGGCTGCAGGGCCCGTGCACAAAGCCTGGCTCTGTCCCCGACAGCGGGCACCGGCTCTGCCCACCCCTCTCCAGAATCACCCCCGCGCTGTTCCACTGCCAGGCTGTTCCCTCAGAAACACCTCTTAAAACAGCTGTGAGGGAAACTGTCCGGTTTTCGGCTGTTTGAAGGGCCTGGAAAGGCCCGGAGTGGCCTTGGGGCAGCCCGCGTATCAAAGAACGAGAAGAGGCTTCAGTTCTTCTTTCGGTCTTTATGTTTATTAATTGTTTATCTAAAAGATTTTCTTTCGGCCCGACAGAGCTCTGCTCAGCAGTCAGCCATGAGCACACTGTGTCGCCCTCCGGACAGTCACCTATCTTTATACCCATTGTTACGTGTACAATATTTATCATTTTTCCCCAATACCTTTCACTCTTATTGCCCAGTGCACTTTTAGTAATGACCAATCCTAAAGTGCCACCATCACCATAGAAGATGGAGGAGAAGAAGAAGAAGAAGAAGAAGGACAGGACACGCCCCAATTCCTCCATCTTACTTCTCTAAACCCCCCTGTACAGAAATCCTAAACCCTGTGTTTCACTCTCTAATTAACTAATCCCTTCACCATTCACCCCGGTGAAGTCCTCCTACCCTCATACAGGTGTCGTCTCCTGTGTGGGATCAAAGTCCAGCCACCAGACACTTCTGGAACATTCCAGGACTCCCGAGCCCCCCAAGGGTGGTCTCGGTGGCTCGGCACCTCAGTCCTGAGGTGCTGAGATCCCACAGGAAACTGCTGCAGGAATAGCCACAGAAGCTGTGCTAACCCTGTCCTCCCTGGCACAGGCTGGCCCTAGCGAGCAACAGCGGAGCTGGAGCTCCTGCTCTTAGGCCAGCTGAGATTTTGTGGCTGCAGCTGCTTTGTAGGGAGCTGCATGCTCTGGGAAGAGAGCTTCCAGTGGTGCTTGTCGGCTTGGGAAGTGAGCCCACCCTGGCTTCACTGAAATCACTCATGGATCTTAGGAAATGGATACAACATGCCATTGGGTAACAAGCTTTTTAAACCTGAGTGTAAGCATTAGGAATAAAATCGACTTTTTCCTTGGTACCAGCAGTTTAAGTTTGTGACATATGTGTATTTCTTTGCACTTGTGCCCCTACAAGAAGGGAAGATTGCAGATGGGATGGTGTATTTTAGCTTTATTTTGGAATGTTATTGCTTGTATTCTTTCTGCTTTACACTTGCAACTTACAGTTTCCAGTGCTGTATTTCAGCATGTATTTATATTTATGGATGGCTGTTTTCCAGGGAAGTTTGTGCGCACTTGCTTTAGGCATAAACTGTGTGGGTCTTGTCATCTTTGTGAGCTGACACTACAAAACTACAAAACCAGTTGTAATGGAAGACAAACAGGAGATACTAGGTTACCAACAACAGAAAAGTTCAGCATGTAGCACAACCTGAATTCTTGTTTTGGGGTCTGGACAAGTTTAGTTTGAGAAACATCTCCATAATTGCTGTGACTTTTTCCTTTTGGGGGTTAACCTGCACTGTGTTTGTTCCTGGTTTGCAAGGTGCGCTCCTGCTCTCAGCTGAGCTCAGAGCTCTGTTAAGTTAAATGTGACTGCAAGGCTTCAGCTCAGTGCTTTGCTGTAGCTGGGCAAGAGGTTGGTTGGGATTTCAGCCTGACTCTTCCCTTGTTCTGATGTCAGCAAATAGATTCCACTCTCCTGAACTTGAAAACAGTATTTTACATGTGTTTACTTTGCATCATTTCACTCGAAAGCCTGTTAAGTACCTGGAATAACAGCGTTCCCTGTTTTGAGTTGCAAAGGGCTTTCTTACTGTCTACAACTACAATGGAGCTGCATCTAACTGTTTGCATGCACTGTGCAAAACAAATTACTGCGAGTAAAAGTGTTTGAAGTTCCCCAAGCTACTTTAGTTTTACAGGCAGAGTTGACAGTCAGGTTTGTTCATGTGTTTGCCAAATATTTCACACGAGTGCTGGAACAGTTTTCACTGATACTCGTGGTGCTGATTGAAGCTGAGTCCTGGGCGCTGGCTTGGCCTGTATCTGTTTGTTTTCTCTTGTTCAGAATACTTGGATATCATGTCTGTTGTGATTTTTGGGCGATTTGTGCTTATTCCTCAGGGGAGAGCCTGCTCTGAGTAGTTCCGATAGCAGTGTTTGGCCTGAGGACAAGCTGTGTCCCTGTGTCCCAGGGCAGGCAGGGCAGGGCAGGGCAGCTCCCTCAGGTGGGGCCTTAGGGGCAGGAGCAGGGATGGGTTCGCTCAGGGGGAGTTCAGCTGCCCCAGCCCTGCTCACACCTCTGCCCCTGCCCCAGGAGCTCGGGTGGGGCTCTCGGGCTTCACTCAAATACACTGGGCTGTCCTTCACGGCAGGGAGCTCCAGCAACGCAGAAGGGCTTTCAGGATGCTAAGAGAACAGGAAAAAGGCATGTTTACACACACACACACACACACACACACACACAATTACTTTGTATGACTAATCTATTTTGTTGCATTTTTCAAGAATGAGAATGTAGTTTGCCATCTATGGACGAATGTGTTTAGAGCAAACACACTTTGGATTTATGTCAAATTGAGTTCCTCATTTCCCTACAATAATGGTAAATGATAAAATGTTATGTGTGGCAGTATGTGTATATATGTTTATATTAAGTTCGAGAGCAATGGATCAATAGAAGGGGGGGCACATGTAGGTTTCATGTTCAGACACCATTACAAATGTCTGCAGCAATACAAATTTGTTTCTTTCATTGATTTGGGTGGGGGTTTTTTTGTGGCATTCTGAACTCTTGCCCTCCATTAATTAATTTTAAAATTATTTAAAAATACGCATCTTAATAGGTGTGTCATAGTTTCTTTTAGCACTGATGCTGTACTTGCTGTGCTGAAGTGTGAAGCTGTGCTGTCCTGTTAATTGCTAACTGTGTGCAGAGGGGCCCATGCCAGCACAGCTGGTCACATCTTTTTGTGTGTTTGGACACTTTGCTCACTTTCAAAGTAAGGCTCCAAAAGGAGATCCCTTGCTCTCTGTTTCTGGTTTGCTGCGGTAATGTAGATGAGTTTGCTGATGTGTGCATGTACAGTTGGATATCTTGTGTATATATTGCAGTGAAATGTTAAGACCAAGCATCTGATTGTCTGGAAAATGTAAATCTGGAAAGTTTATAAAGGCCTGGGCTGTTGGATTTCTCGTGTGAACAAAGTACACCTTGAGAAGGAGTTTGCACCTGCGGGCAGCAGAGCCACCATGGCCCAGCTCCTCACTCGGGGAACGCTGCTCTGAGGGCTCTGGGCGGGCACCTGTGGGGCAGCAGGGGAGGTGCCCGTGCCACCCGTGCCACCCCTCAGCGCTGAGCTGGGTGTGCCCCAGCCTGGGGCCGTGTCTGCAGCACCAAACCCAGCCTGGCACCTGTGGGGCAGCAGGGGAGGTGCCCGTGCCACCCGTGCCACCCCTCAGCGCTGAGCTGGGTGTGCCCCAGCCTGGGGCCGTGTCTGCAGCACCAAACCCAGCCTGGCACCGAAGGGCGATGCTGCCACGATTCTGTTCATTTGCTCCTGCATTGAACTTGGTTTTGAACTCTTGCTTGGTTGTTACATGGTTTGGTGTTTGTAATTAAAAAATTATCTTTGTAGAATGGAATGTGGCCTTCTCCAATGTATTCCTTTGAAAAATTGATGGCTTTGAAGAGATCTGTTTTAAATAGGTTGTCATATAAATAATTTCAATCGTGATATTCTGTTGTTTTATGAACATCTCTAATTAAATTTAAGATAACTTCTCAGGGAATACTACCGTATTATTTATTCTGACAGCCAAAGGACTAAGGACGTTGCATCAGTCTTGAATGTTTGCTACTCTGAAGTGTTCACTCTTGTTTTCCTGATGAGAAAGGTTCCAGAGCTGTGTTAATTGCCTCTTTCAAATTCTAGATAAATATTTTTGGGTTTGTAGGGAGCATACCTTAACATAAGTAACGTAATTTTGAGGGATTTGTAATCTAGTATCACTGAAAACTGTCTATGGAGATAAATTAACAGAGTGCCTGGAGGTGGCAAAACTGGCTGTCTGATTTTAACCAAAATGAGGTGCATTGGGTAACAATTTCCTGGAGATAAGCCCAGGTGGCAAATTGCAGCTGGAAAGATGTAGCCCAAGTACCAGCCTGAAGTTCAGTCTAGCACCAGGGCTTCTCTTAAAAAGTAATTTATATTTATATATATATATATATATCTCTATATATGTGTGCGTGTATGTACACACGGACATTTTTGGTTTCATGTGTTTTGTGTGTGTTTTATGTACAGCTTTTTTCTGTCTGGAGGAGGGTAAAGGGAGAGCCTTGAAAAGTCCTTCCCTGCTCTTATCAGCACAGCAGCCTCAGCTGCCCTCCTTGGATCCCCTGCCAGGGTTGCTATCATCTTCTGATCAAATATTAATGTGTGATTCTCTGCTTGCTCACTAATCCAAAGCCAATTAATATTATCTGTCAATTATTTACAGATCCTGAGGTGCGGAGGCAATTCCCAGAGGGCTACAGTGACCAGGTTTGGAATGCGTAATTAATTTTTTACATGACAAAATTTATTTCAGGGTTGTTCAACATATTATTGCTGCTCTTTTTACTGAAAGAGATAAATGCATTCTTAGAAAGAAAAAGAAGCTGTAATTAGAAGCAGAAGGATAAAAACATTTTTACACATAAAGCAGAAAACGGAAGAATTTGGATCTCATAAGATTGGTTTACAATCTCATTTTTACAAGCGAACATGAGAGCGAGAAGGAAAATTGATTAATAAATTTCACTTTTTGCCTTTAGGTGCCAGAGCCGCAGTTCATTTGGCAGAGCTCTCTGCATTGTCTGAGGTTTATAGCTGTGTTTAACTGGGCACCTGGCACTACAGCACATTTTTTAAATTCTTGCCTGATCATGCAGTCTCTAGTCTGCTTCAAAAAGATGGTATAAAAGCCCAAACGTGTGGGTAGAACACACAGGGATTTATCATTTGGTTTAAACACAGATTGAATTGGGAATTTTTCACAGGATCTCTAGCTGGCTGGGGAATGAACACCTCCAGATTGCCTTGTCCTTGCCCGTGCCATGGGGAGCGGCCTGGGCTCGGGCAGGGTCTGCTCTGGGTGCCCAGAGCTGGTGCCAGGCTCAGCCCTGGGCTGGGGCTGCTGGGTGAGCTCCTGCACCTCCAGGCCTGGCAGGTGCTGAGGCTCTGGCGTGGTGGAGCTGCTTAACAGAACAATGAATTTGGTCTCAGTGAGTCTCTGTATTGGGTGATACCAGGTTGGGGTCAGCACAGCTATATTAGCTCAGATCCTTT